>NC_133024.1:71953541-72104739 GCF_048771995.1 Taeniopygia guttata | reverse complement strand
TCACACAGCCTTTGGAAAGACTTGGTTGAGTTAGTGAGGATGTTCAAATCATAGCAACATAGACTCATAAAGCAGGTTAAGTTAAAAGGGACTTTTGGAGGTAATTTCTTTCAAAACAGGGCCAGCTTCTAACTATCAGATCTCATCAGTATTTTTGTAAATGTTGCTCTTGACACAATTATCAAGAGAGTAACTGAGAGTTTATTTATATCAATGAAGGAATTTCTGTTGACTTGACTTTCAATTAGCCTGGAGTCATTGATAAGAAATGTCTTTGAGTTCCTTTGAAAATGAGCTTGTACTAGTTTTGAATAATTGAGAATTTTATATAGGTAGGGTGGGCTAAATTTGGCTGGACATCAGAACTGCTCTATCAATCCCCATCCTCATCAGGACAGGGGAAGAATAAATATAAGAAAAGGCTCATGGGTCATGTAAGAGATGAGGAGACTTCTCTCACCACTAACAATATGGGCAAAAGAGACTTGCTTAGGGAAAATTAATCTAATTGTTTACCGATTAAATGAGATAGAAAAACAAACCTTAAAAAATGTTCCCTTCACCTTCCCCTTCTTATTGGGTTCAACTTGACCTTTAAATTTTCTACCTCCTCTCCAGGTGCAGCTCAGAGGGATGGGGACCAGAAGATTGCAGTTGATTAATCCTGTGTTGTCTCTGCTGCTCCTTCCTCCTCAATGTCTTTCGCTGCTTCATTGTGCAGTCCCACTCACAAACAAAGGAGACGGCCCTTCACAAAAGTCTCCAACACATATCCTTCCCCTGAGCTACAGTTTTTCAGGGATGACTCCAGCACAGCTCCTTTCCATAAGGTGCAGTTCTTCAGGACTGGACTGCTCCAGCATGGGTTCCTCACAGGGTCACATGTCCCACCAGGAGCCTGGTCCTTTATGGGCTTCCCATAGGATCACAGCCTCCTTCAGGCATCCACCTCCTTCAGCATGTGGTCCTTCAGACACTGCAGGTTCCATGGGAACTCCATGGGCTACAGAGGGACCAGTGCTTTAACAGAGCCCTCACCACAGGCTGATGGGGAATCCCTGCTCCAGCATCTTCATCTTTGCTGAGTTTGGTGTCTGCAGAGTTGTTTGTCTCATATATTCTCACTCTGCTCTCTGGCTTCTGTTACACAGGAGGTATGTTTTTCCCTTCATAACCATGTTATCATAGAAGTGTTACCATCGTTGCTGACCAGCTTGGCTTTGGACAGTGAACAGTCCATTTTGGAGCTGGCTGGCCCTGGGTTTATCTGACATGGGGTAGGCTTCTGGGATCTTAAACGCTTATTCTCAAAACCTTGCCATACAAACCTCATACAATTCCTAATGGATTTTAAGTACAATATGAAGAGGGACTATGAGACAAATACATTTCTTAGCCTGTAATGCACCACTTCTGTAAGACCCAGTTCTACCTTCTCTGAAAATACCTGTACCAGAACTGTAATTAAGTCGAATGAAAGAGGCTTTTATTTCCAGCACTCCCTTTTCTGCACTGTGACAAAAAAGTCATTTGTTTTAGGGTTTGTTTAGACAACAGAAAATTGCTTTTCCTGTCTCATGAAGTCCCTGCAATAATTCTCCGATTCTCCAATCTCCAATTGTGTGAATTCACTTACCGGTGATAGAGAAGAACAGACAGTTCTTAAATGTTGTTCACTTTATCCTAAAATACATTAGATAAGGTGCTAACATGCTATTTTCCAGTGAAGAGAAAACATTCCTCTTTGTATTAACAAGAAATGTAACCAAGGTGGACCATATCACAAAGCCTACATATATACTGAAGACACATATATTTCACTGAGATGATTCTTATCCAAATAAAGTCCCCAATTTTTGTCTATTTACTTTTTCTTATCTATTTATTTTATGTCAGGTTTGTGGTCAAGGACACTGCTGCGTTGTAACACCCCCAGGTTCTTTGAATTCCCCATGTTGTAGCAGTGGTATTGACCCTTCTCTTTCAGTCTCTTTGTCTTCTTGTTGACAATACATTTAGTACATCATGCTTTAGCCACATATTTTCACTTCTGATAAAATACATTTAGAGGACAATGTCAAGCTATTTCAGATTTTCTGTTCTTCAATGAGCTCTGGAAAAAAGGTTAAAATTTGCATGTGCTATTTCTTCTTTTTTTACTATGTAAAAATTCTTTCTCTGTTGTAACAATGTAAGTGAATGTTTTCCTTTGCTTATGAACAGGAAAACCTTGAGGAAATTGCTTGAATTTTGGATTCTACTCTTTATTTAACTACTTTATGTGTTTATTCTTTGTAAAGGATATCTGTCAGGTCTGATAATATCTGAAAATATTATTTAATATCTGTCTAATAGATACTAGTTTAATACTTAATTTTCTTATTTAAAAGTAGAAAAATCCAAAGTTTTCATGTCCCTAGTTTTCTGCAATACTATTTTCAAGTGACTGATATTTGAAAAAGAAGAAAATTATATCTTTTGGCCTACTGACTTATAAAATTAGCTTGATTTGTGAGAGTGAAAAAACATGATCTCCATCTTAATGATGGAATCCCATTCTTTCAGGAGTTGCAGGTTGTAAAATGAACCACTATAATGAGTAACCTATTTGGACTAAGACAATATAAACTAACAGTATAGTTACTAATTTGTAAAAAATAACATAATATAAATGAATAGTAACTATTTTATAAATAATCAAATAGAAAAATTCAGACACTGAACAGTTGTTATTATTTCTCCAGCCTTAATAGTTCTTTACTTGGTTCTATTGCTTTGAAAGTGTTTCATGTAGGAAGCTAAAATCCCTACTATATTTATCAGCATTTGGCCTTCTATTTAAAGCGTGTCCTGAGATTTATTTTAACATGCATATATAGAATGTGTTGTGTATGGTTTGCCAATCTTATTTGCTTTGGTGTGTCTGATCTTGACATGATATAGCATGTTTTGTTTATTCCAGGAACACTGTAAAATATCTAGGCTGTTCTGTCTTTTAATTCTGAAATCCTTATATAACATCATTCTGATCTACCTTCTTTAACATTTGGTGTGTTGGTAGCACTTATTATTCTTAAGCTGTGTTAGTTAGGAGCATCCTACAACAAATTTAGCATTTTTAACATCTACTGAATGGAATTCATACTAGTGCCAATACTGAAGCTTTTCCCTGTTTGAAGGGCTATTTAAATAAAATACAAATAAAACCCTAACAGTCTTAAAAGGCATATCTGTGTGTAAAGTACTGTAGGAATATTTGCTCTCATTTGTAGTCATATATAATTTCAATCAGAGAATTGGCAGAAGTTATAGTAGCAGAAGTACTTTGAACAAAAATTGCTGTGTTCATAATCAAATAGGTCATCCAAAAAAATTAGCTCAGCCATATAGTTATTCCATTAAAAGTACATGAATTATCTGAGGTCAAATCTTTATAGACATAAGAAAAATCTGTAGAGGCAGTTGCCAAAGATCTTAAGCACTGGAAAGCTGTAGTGAGTTAACACCAATAGACAGCTAATGGTGCTTACCCACTGTGCCACAGTGCAATTGGGAAAGAACTGTAAGGGTTAAAATGGTAAGTTATGGATAATGTAACATGGACTATTTTTTGTTGGTATTTGGCAGTAGGGACAGATCTTGAAGTGCAGAGTGTAAGCAAAGTTCCTTCATTTTTGATTTCTTTGGAGAGAATAAAGTAGTTAGCTTCGGAGAATAAAGTAGTTAACAATGTAATTAGTTTTAAATAATGATGATAATAGTAAGAAGAACAACAACAGCTATAGGTGGCAACATGTAAAATGTAGCCTTGGTGAAATCCAGCTGGTGTTTGAGAACAAACAAACAAGTAAAGAAAAAAGCCCTAACACCAAACCAAGTCAAACAAAAGAGCAAAGTGAATACAGCAATTGTGATCCAAAAGTAAACATATCCATGAATAAAAATAAATGTGATATTTTGTGATATTTTATGTAATATATAAGAAGAGATCAATAAATTTGTGTTTCTCTAGACATCACTAGACAATGATGACATGTTTTCATACAACCTTTTTTTTAAGAATAAAATAAAACATTTAAGAACAGTGCAGATGAGAATACTATTAAAAAGATTGCTCCTGTAAATAAAGAAAATTCTGAGAATAAATAAAATCAAATACCTGAAACAGAATTATAAATATTTTAGAGTTCTAGTTGATGTTGTATATCTGCAGAATCAAAATTTCTGATTAATGGCAAACTGCAAAAATGTCAGGATCACAGAAAACAATATTCTTGCTAAGAAAGATAACGGTCCTTCTTTGTTGCCATGGCACTCACCATTACATCCTTCTGTATTATCACCAGCTAGCTACAGTGCTCTTTTCAGGCCCTGCCTCTAAGACTTTTTTTGATGGAGTCTGCTGCCTTGTACACTGGGTAGTGCCATTGCAAGAGATACAGCTGATAAAGGCTGAAACCACGATGGAATGATTTTCTTTCCCTAGCCATCAAGCTGAACAACTGCTTAGCTAGGAATTGGTTTAGCTGAGAAAAAGCATGTCAGATTTATCTGTAGTTTAGTGCTATATTAGGACAAGAGAGTTTCAGATTCTTGTCTTTGGACATGTTTTTTTGGTCTTTCATTTAGCTCACAGGGAACCTGCACAAATAACATTTTATGAAGTGACCAGATCTCTGTGGCTTTTACAGGTCCACAGGCTTTGCCTTTTACAGGGCCAAGACAAAATATTTACTGGTCTGATTTCAACCTGAATGTTCAAAGAATATTTTTTACCATGTACAAAAAACAATTTAAACAAATATGTATACCCATATAAAAAATAAATCACTGCAGTCTAGGCAAAAAATCTAACATTATTCAGTTTGTACATAAAAGTCTTTAAAATACGCTATTGAAAATAGACTTTTTTTTTTTTTTTTTTTTTTTTAATCCTACTGTGTCAACAGTGCTGCTCGGTAAACAGAAGTTTTAATTAAGAATTAAATGTAGGTTGAGCCTGAGGGAAAATATAATTTAAAAATGATTATATCTTTTCCAGATTAGTTAAAGAATAATTGGGAAATTCCTTTATATTTCTTTAGGTACTTTAGGTAATTATTTATTTCACAAAAAATCAGTGCCAACTACTCCCGCACATAAGCTTGATGTTATTTGGCAACAATCCATCCTGATTTCATAGTGATAGAGTTCTGAAATTTAGATCCAGCATCACCAGTGCTTATTGTAGATTAAAGTATAACCAGGTAAATTGAAATCTCACAGATGTGAGACTGTTTTTAAGCCACTGGAAGCTGTGTTTTAACCTGTATACCTCTATCTAACCTCTATTCCCACTATAAATTTTATGTGTACAGTAATGTTTATTACATTATTCATAAATTAAAGATTTTCAAGGTATGTATTAACCAGTTTTTCTTATCTCCATCTGTGCTTTCTGAAGAAATTTAATTTTTCCTGAATTAAGTCCAGGAACTTCACAGTAATATCTAATTACTCTGAATTTGTTACTTTTTGTTGTTTTTTTCTTTTTTTTCTGAATTATAAGATTAAAATTATACATACAGTACCTTAAAAAATTTATATTTCATTTCAATAGTTTAAATGTAAAGCACATACGATAAAGACTATACATTATTGGATCTTTTTTCTTAGCCATTATCTTATTTAGAAAGTATGTTTGAAAAGTTATTCTGTATGAAACTTATGACCATGATTGATCATGAGTAAGATCCAAATTGGAGAAAAATTAAGACAGTGTAGGCAAATTTTCTTAATAGCAACAATAATTTTGTATTCTGTACCTCACTGAAAAAACCAATGGGTTATTTGTTTAGAAGTTTGCATGATTCACGTTAATTTTATTGACATGTGGGACACTGATGGGAAGATACAGCTGGTTTATGTTATAGAACTATATAGGAAGGATCAGCAGGAAGAATCAGCAACAGGTGAAGAATTGACTGCAGCCCCCACTCCCTTTTTCCCTGTGCCACTGGGGGGAAGAGATAGACAACTGGTAATAAAATTAAGCCTAAGAACAGGGAGGAGGGTGTTTGAGTTTTGGGTTTACTTCTCATTAGCCTACTCTGATTTTGTTTGCAATAAATTAAACTATTTTTTCCAAACTGAGTCTGTTTTGCCCATTACAGTAATTGATGAGTGATCTTTCTCTGTTCTTATCTCGACCCACAAACTTTTCAGTATCTCCTCTCTTCCCTGTCCAGCTCAGGAGAGAAGTGATAGGACAGCTTTGGTGGGCACCTAGCATCAAGCAAAGGTCAAACCACCAGACTTCTCCATTTGTCTTCTTGGATAGTCCATTCTGTAGTGAAGATGTCAAGATGAAGGCTGAAATAAATTATTATTTATGACAAGAACTGGTGGGGTTTTACCTCTCTTTTTTTCCCATTTTAGTAAAATAACCCACAGGATTTATATATCCTATTGAAATAAAACAATAAAATTATGCAGTAAAAAACTAAAACATCTGCTAAATGTGGCACTCTATGACCACTCATATATCCTCTTAATTTTCAATGTGATTTATAGTATGCAAAGGATTCAAGGGAGAGTCAAAAGGCAGTTGATCAATACCATCAATAGCTACAAGACCTAATTAAAGTATGTCAAAGGACACAGAAATCTGAACCAGGAGAATAATTCCTAATACTTTGTTAATCAAGTCTTTCACAAAAGTTAAAGAATTTACCATGTAGACATTTTAATCTGCAGAAACGGATCAAATTCATGGGGTAGCCTGAAATTACGTCTGAACAACTCATTTATATTTAAAAATTGCAATCTGCCAAATATACTAGGTACTGCAGACTGTGTTCCTTCATTTTTCAACTCAGCTAACAAGTTGGCAACAACTGTATTGTGATACCAAAATCCTATTCACTGGGTTTGTATGCAGCTCTACAAACTCTTCCTATCAGTCTTTATTTACCCAGCATCAACATTTTCAATCCATTTTTGTGCTCTGTATTGCTAGTGAAGTTCCTTTGTTAAAATATTCAAAGCAAGTGAAACAAATACATTGAAAACATGGTTAGAATTAATTAATTACTTTTTATATGCACAGTTTCAGTCTTTCTCATCGTACTTCTTTTTACTGGATGTATTTTATTTCATATGGTCATGTATAATAAATATGAAGGCATTCAGCTGTCTTCAGGCAACATAATGGACCTTGTCTGAAATAAAATCTCCATCTAATTATAGATAAGTATTCTCTAAAATCCTTTTGTTTTAATAGAGCCTATCAGAGATTTTCATATACCAGATAGCATGCCAGATAATTTCTCTATTTTTTAATTACATCCTACATTTTGGCCTACAGCCTAATCTGAGCTCTTTATGGTCTCTTTTCAGAATTGGCATATGCCAAACACTGATTGCTTCATAGTCACTTGTGTCTGTCTTTCATTTCCTCTCAGATTTTAGAAAAGGAACCACATTTCAATGTCATCGGTGAAATGAAGACATATCCATGTCATTCATCTTACTGTGCTTGTTGCATTTCTTAGTATTTTAATATGTTTAGCATTAAAGTTAAAGATATATATTCTTAGCATTGTGTATAGTGTAGAAATAGTAGAATGAAGAACTATGCATGAGATTGATGGAGGAAATTTTAGCCTTCACATTATCCCCTCACATCCAGCTTTCCTGCTGCAGCATTGATGCTACTTGTGCTCTCTGAGCAACAATTCGGTTGCTAACTCATGCCTTTATTTTGTGAGTGCAGTTCAATTAATTAAATATTTGAAAGGCTCTAGGTTATTTGAAACAACTACATGGCACTTACATATACGAGATCTGATTTGTAGGACACCCTTACCTTGCTAGACAGGAAGAACTATTCCTCAAATACAGATGCCTGTATAAGGTAAACGAAACGCAGTTTATGTCAAAGACGGTTTATGTGTCCAAAAGTCAGGGACAAGAAAGAGAGGAAATTTGTTTCCTCATTTCAAAGCAAAAAGCCACCAACCAACCAACCAGACAACTATCCAAAAATCCTCGATTTTTGTCCAGGAATTTTATCCTGGAAAAAAATTGTTGTCCTCCTGTTTTTTTTAAAGTTTTCACAAAGAGGAGGCGGACTGTTATGAAGTAAAGGAGTTTCAGCTGTCCTGCCACTCCCTATTTGCATCACAGATGCCTTTTCCTTTACTTATTAGCTGAAGTATAAACAACTTTCTTGTAGTAATGAAATAGAGAATTAAATATGTGGCTCCAAACAAATTACTGTTCAGTTTAGTTGTACCAGATACTATTTTGCAGTTTTGGTGGAAGTAATCACACAGAATTAGATTTGCAATATTCAGTGGTGAGAGTATCTGCCAGAGTTGCAAGACATTGCTCATTGATCTATAAATTATAGCTTCCTTTCCACTGAAGAATTCTGTAGTCATGGTTTGTGGAGAGAAAATTTCCATGTAAGAATGTAAGATCCCTTTACAAATCCCCCATTAGTCAGACCATTGGGCTGCTCTCTGGGAAGAACTCAGAAGTCCTCTCTTTCCATTATGCAAATCTCAGAGGGGTTTTACAGAAACTAGTCTGCATGAAGACTTAGTTTCCAAGTTGTCTTTTGAAACATTTTTTTCTCAATCTCTTGGCTACTTTGCTGCTGTTCTATTAGCAGCTGCCTGACCAGAATTTACCAGAGAGTTTTAAATTATATTTTCTGTAGAATTCCAATAGTGCAAGTCTATTAAAAAAAAACCTAAATAAATGTTATATCATCACAGTGCCTATAGAGATTAAAGGTAAGCACAAAAACTTGGAGCCCAAGAAGGACAAGAACAGACTGTGGCATAGGGAACAAATAAATAGATCTTTCATAAAGCATACATTTTAAAATATTTCAACTTGTTACATTGTCTCAAATTAACAATATAAAACTTCTGCCTCAAACCATTCATAGAAGAAAAGTTTTAAAAAAGGAGAATAAGAAAATTTTAGTGCAAATCTGGAAAAAATATCATATATTATGAATCAGGCTATGGATATTCATTTAGATATATTCTGTGACGTGGTGAGTTTTCAAACATAATTTTATGATTGTAAATATAATTTCATAATGTGATTGCAAATATAATTTACTAATTTAGATATGTACCATAATTTATCCAGCATAAAATGTGCAATTATACTGGATTATAATGACAGAAATTAAAAGAAATAAGGAAAAAAGAACCTGCTATTGATTAATGAATCCCAGACATTCAGCTGTGAAGAAGCAGAGACTAGGAAAACAGCACACCTATTTGACCTCTTGGATCTTCAGAAGTGGATAAAAATAATAATAAAAAAATAGAAAGAAAAGGTATTTGAACACAGCTATTTATGAATTTTATGAATTTGCAGTTGGATTTAAAATGCTTCCCTCATGATGTTCTTCTTCATTTGTTATGATGCAATCTAGATCCACAGAGTATCCAGACATATTAAAGTTTAGCAAAGTTATAAGAAAACAATAGATTTTAAATTAATTTATGTTCTTAGCAATGAAATCTAACAAATAAATAAGGAATAACAATGATTTTAGGAAGAGCAAAGATCTACAGTTTGGAAGGGATTCATGTTTCCTCAAAGGGATATAATGTCCTTTCAGGCTTCTGTTAAGAAAGATTAATTCAATTATATTACTCACTGCCAGGGACAGGGTAAGTAAAATTTAATAAAAATATTATTGTTCTCCCTTCCTTCACCTACTGAACTTAACAAAGGCAATAATATCTAATTTACAAAGTTCAGTCAAACTCACCTTTGCTATTGGATGGTATTTATAGTGTCTCTCCATGACTCCTGGGCCTGTACAAATGTCACTGATTCTGTAGGATTGTGGAGTGGTTCAGATCATGCACCATATTTTATTGAAATCCTTGCTGGGTAGGAAACAAATGCTTGAATTCACAATTTCATTTGTATAGAAGCTAAACATTCAGTAATGGTAGGTTATGGTGGGATTGCCTTAAGAGAGTAGTCACTCAAAAATGGTCTGACATACCATGGCTCTGTTGGCAAAAAATCCAGCAAGGGCCCATCATGCTCTTTTCAAGCAAGAGAGACATGGAAGTATCATGAGCCTAAGCTGACATAGCTCAGCTTTGCACCTGCACTAATCACTGTAAACACTGTCAATCCACTGATGATTTTCAATAAAGATTTATTAATATCTAAAGAGTACATTCGCCAGTTAGCCAGCTATACTTTTCTAACTTGAAGTCATCATAAATTGAAATTTCTAACGTTGATTAGTTTAAAAAAATTGGACATATGTCTTTTAACATAATTTGTTGCAAAAAGTCAATCTGACTGGACTAAACTGTGAACCAGCATTTTAGTTGTAGCTATCTGATCCATTCTCTGTTGATGTCACTGAGAGATTGGATCTGCCTATTTTTATATATCTCCTCTCTTCCATGCATTTATCCATAAAAGAGTGCATAAAATATAACTATATTGAAATGTTACCTCTGAAAATGAGGGCAGGCTTGAACTCCAGTAAGGTATTTAATTCTTAGAATTATTGAGATCTGTCTTATTAAATTAGCTTTCCTCTTTCCTTTATATATCTTAAACCACATTCCCCCCCACCAAAAAAAAATGAGAAAGCTCAGATATCCTAATAAATATTTGATGTAAAACTACTGTATTTTGGAGTAATTTAGTCACAGAGTTGTTATTATTTTTTTATTTTCAAAATACAACTTTTTTCATTTTCAAAAATACAACAGCAATACAAAGATACCATATTCATATGTGTAAGTGTTAAAGCAAAGATGGCATGATGTTTCAAGTACACTTGACAGCAATATAAGCAGTTGCTATAATATAGTTCTGTAGCCAAAGATAGCCTCTCTGTGTATCTAATGAGACTTTAATTAGCTTCATAATCAAGCCTTGTTTCTGATGAAACTTGTAATATGAATTGAACAGCATTATATTTTTGAAAGAATATGCATAATTTAATTTAATAATTTTCTTTATTAGGAGAATAGTAGCCAAAAGTGCATCAGCAACTGTAAACCTCTGTGATATTAGAATTTTTAAAATTCAGTTGACATCAGTTCATATATGCCATGTTGGTAGCAGCTTTAAACAAAGGATCTGGCTGTTACAGCTGTCACCTAACTGCACAGACCACCTTATGAGAGGGAAGGTAGTCATGCCTTTACTTCTCTACAGGTACTAAGCTATTCTATATTTTTGGTCAGTCCTACTACCTGGTAAGGATGAGTCTGCTTATATCTTTCCTTGGCTTTTAGAAGGAACTCAGAAGTTCATGCTGCATTTTCACTCTATAGGAAAAAAAAGCTTTTCCACTGAGAGGTTTCTGAGATTGCTCAGGAAGTGAAGTGACAGAATTTTTCCTTTCCATTGATTATAAAGGAAAGACATATGTCTTATTGTTGTATTTTCAGAAGGTAGAAGAATTAAAGTAATGCGCCATCTGTGGTTAATTCTATTTGAAATAACCGTTTAGTTTCAAGGAAAAAAATCATAGCTTCTAATTAAAAACATTATAAAGGTCCTGGGTAACCCAAAATGTTATTGTATTTCATACCAATTATTATCTGTGCCCTACCTCTTAGTATCTTGCTAAGATGCAGCAGCACAGCCATGAACGAAACTGTGGGGCTGGGTTGTATAAATGTACTTTAAGGCTGGGACACTCAAGACAGAGTCTCTGTTTCCTCTTGGCTCTTGCTATTTCCCTTTCATTCTGCAGGGAGAGAAAGCTGAGGCAGTGTGGGTAGAGGCTTCCATTTGTATTTTGGTTTTTTTTTTGTTTGTTTGTTTATTTGTTTGGGTGCTTTTTAGGTGGCTTCTTTGGGCAGGTTTTCCTGAGAGGTTGTGTTTTGCAATCCTGAACTGCTGCACAGTAAATTCCCTAAATTCCTGTCTACAGCTCTCCATATGGTCACCCCATTCTTCCAGCAGCACCCAGTGGCACAGGAAAGGCAGACTCCGAGTCATCCCAGCTGGCTGCCTGCTGCTTCTGCTAGTGACAAGATGAAGTCCCTCCATGTGCTTCAGCTGTTGACTGAATTTCACCTGCTGGAATGTGCCAGCTGCCTTCGCCATCCAAGCTGCCTCTGCCAGAGCGGTAAGAGGGAGAAGGGCTTCCACCATCTTTGTCTCTACACACTGCTGTCTCAGTGGGCACCATCTTGGATGAGGAACTCCTCCACTATTTTGAGTTTCTCTTTGTTCTTTGTAACTTGTACTTTCCTTTCCTGTTGCTGTTTCAGAGATTTTTAGCAAACTGTTATTATTTTAACTTATAGCTATTCATATTTGTTTCTCAGTATTGATGGAAAGGGATTGATTAAAACTAAAAAGGAGGTAACTCATTTTAGAGTGCCCACCTCTTGTCTTAAACCAAGACAATAAAGAAAAGATTTTGTGACACATTTACACTACTATCTTTTAGATAAGAAACAAAACCTTTAATTCTAGGCTCTTACTCAGCTGTAATGGTTCTTTTTGCTCTCCTTGCCTATGTTTGAGACTTTGAAAGTACAAGGTTATTTTAATATGGTTACAAGGATAACTGGGTTCAACTATTCTTTGCTGCAGCAGAAGGGTAGTTATTAATGTGATTACACCAACTTTAATTTCCTCTACCCTCTGCAGTCCTCTCCACTCCTCCAGCAGACTTTGCACCCTTAAACCTTCCTACACACTTTTATGCAGTGTTCCTTGGTATAAAATGTGGATGCTCCTTGTCCTCTAAGAATCATTCTGCTGAGCTCTTACACTACTGCATGCTATTTCAGGCACAGAACTACAGAAAAAAAAATAAAGAAAGGAAGGAAGAAAGTAGAAAAAAGGTAAGAAAGGAAGGAAGGAGGAGTATTAAAATTGAGATCTCAGAGTCGCCAGAAGGTCCCCAGAGGAGATTAAGAAATTTCCTTGGCTATGATTCATAAGGAAATTAAAATAATTATTTTCAAAGATTTAAACTCTCTGTCAAATGATGGAACTTGTAAACAGCTGACTGTTTTCTTTGGCATCTCAGAAAAATTCATTATTTTGAATATAGTAAGGGGATCAGAATACATAGTTTTAAACTCTTCAATCAGTTAATGAAATAATAAAAGTAAGACTAAAGTAGTACTCACTGGATTCCAAAATATCAGAGATAGAGAGACCTTCCTCTTTAAACCTGCAGACCATTTAAATCTATTTTTTCTTAAACAAAACCTACAAGCCATAAGTTTTGTCTCCTGTGTTTATAATAGACAAAAATATGTTACATATTTATGTCATGGTTTGACGCTGGCACAATGCCACGTTGGGCGCCAAAATATTTGTCTTAGTTTAGGGCAAATTTGGGGAAAACTCCCTGAAAGGAGTCTCTAGGAAACTCTCATGGTCCCTCTCCACCCACTTGGTTTAGGGAAAAATTTCTTCTGAGAGGGAAGTGGAAAAGAACCTGTTTATTTAATAACAAAGCACTTTCTAACACTAAAATAATTAATACAAGATGATAACAAGACTCTTTTACTCTTCTGAAGAGCTGAATAAATTTAGAAGGTCTTTTTTGGGAGTGGTCACTCGGGTCTGGACGCTGGGGATGGCTGCTGCAGATGGAAGGGTGGAGAAATCTGGGATGTCTCCGTTTCTCCCCAGAGTCTCTCTCTCTCCCAAGAGAGAAAAAGAGACTCGGTGATTTTATTAGTAGTTCGCCGCAGGGAAGGAGAAGAGCGGGGGGGCCGCAAGGTGCCCAGCCGGGCTGTGGGAGCTGGAGCCTGGGCAGCGAGCCATCTTTGGGAGTTGGGACTTTTAACTCTTTCTGAGAAATGAAGGCTTTATGAAATATTACTTCTCTTGAATTTGAAGAAAAGAGAGACAGTTTGAAACTTCAGATGTTTAGAGAAGAAGGTTGGAGGCAGATGATAGAGTGGCTTTTTGGCTGGACTCTGCTTGTTTATCATAGACTGAACCACTCTTTTTTTCAAGAGGGACTGCATTTTAGGGGGATGCATTGGTGAACCAAGAGACCTTCTGCAGCAACTACCAGTTTTGGAGTGGACAGAGAGAGAGCTGAGGAGGGTGTGAGGATGCTTTTTATCTTCAGGAAGAAGAGAAGGCGATCTTTGTCTTTTGGACTCTCGGCCCTAGGGGAAAATGGGGGGGACTCTAGTCCCGAATTGTGATATTGGACTGTTGTTCTTGGTGGTCTTTGGCAAAGCATCTTTAAAGGGGCTCTATAAGCAGTTTCTGTCCATGTACGGTAGTGAGAGTACTGTGACATGGAGGGGAGAGTGCTACACTGGCCGGTGTGTCTGGGCGGTGCCACGTGTGACATTGGAAACACAAGGTGGCAGCTGTGTTTCCTGGGGGTTTATGGTGCAAGGGGGGACTCTTCTCTTCTCCGATGGACTTAGTATTGATTATATTGAAGGGTGAAAACTTGATTAGGGATCCAAATGGGTCTCGCTGGGGTTTGGTGGAGTTGGGTGGAGGGAGGAGAAATGTTTTGGAAGGTTTTAATTTCGAATTTTGTGTGTTTTTTTCTTTCCTTTCTTTTCCTTTTATAGTAGTAGTAGTAGTAGTGTAATAAAGCTTTTTCCTTTGTTATTAAGTTTGGCCTGCTTTGCTCTGTTCTTGATCACATTTCACAGCATTTGGTTGGTAAGTTGTATTTTCATGGGGCGCTGGCATTGTGCCAGCATCAAACCATGACATTTTTGGTTCCCTGACCGGGAAATCGAATTTTGGGTAAGATAAGATGGTGATAAGATGAAGGCTGTGAGATGGGATCAAAAAAGAACAAAAGCAAAGCATGAATTTGGTTAAATGTAGTTTTGGTAATTATTTTTTGTAATCTGTGTTCTCAGAAGCGAAGGGTGGAGTGTCATGGTTTGACACGGGAAGAGAATTTTTTTTAGAAGGAAGAGGTTCATCCCGTCAGGAGTCAGGTTTAGATACTGACACTTGGGGTGACCAATTGAAGGTGGACACGCCTCTGAGAACACAGAGGGGTTAAAAGCGGAATTCCCAGGAGGACTCGTCCTTCTTTGGTTCCGGTCATCGCATGGTACGGACCTCTCCCCTGCCCAGCCCGGGCTGGGTGGGGGAGGGGAGCCATGCGGCCTGCACAGGTAGGCCAGGAGGTAAAGGATCGGAACCGACTGGGTCAGCTCCTGCAGATGGAAGGGTGGAGAAATCTGGGATGTCTCCGTCCCCCCCCAGAGTCTCTCTCTCTCCCAAGAGAGAAAAAGAGACTCGGTGATTTTATCAGCAGTTCGCCGCAGGGAAGGAGAAGAGCGGGGGGGCCACAAGGTGCCCAGACGGGCTGTGGGAGCTGGAGCCTGGGCAGAGAGCCATCCTTGGGAGTTGGGACTTTTAACCCTTCCTGAGAAATGAAGGCTTTATGAAATATTACTCCTCCTGAATTTGAAGAAAAGAGAGACAGCTTGAAACCTCAGATGTTTAGAGAAGAAGGTTGGAGGCAGATGATAGAGTGGCTTTTTGGCTGGACTCTGCTTGTTTACCATAGACTGAACCACTCTTTCTTTCAAGAGGGACTGCATTTTAGGGGGATGCATTGGTGAACCAAGAGACCTTCTGCAGCAACTACCAGTTTTGGAGTGGACAGAGAGAGAGCTGAGGAGGGTGTGAGGATGCCCTCCATCTTCAGGAAGAAGAGAAGGCGATCTCTGTCTTTTGGACCCTCGGCCCCAGGGGAAAATGGGGGGGACTCTAGTCCCGAATTGTGATACTGGACTGTTGTTCCTGGTGGTCCTTGGCAAAGCATCCTTAAAGGGGCCCTATAAGCAGTCTCTGTCCATGCACGGTAGTGAGAGCACTGTGACATGGAGGGGAGAGTGCCACACTGGCCGGTGTGTCTGGGCGGTGCCACGTGTGACATTGGAAACACAAGGTGGCAGCTGTGTTTCCTGGGGGTCTATGGTGCAAGGGGGGACTCCTCTCTTCCCCGATGGACTCAGTATTGATTATATTGAAGGGTGAAAACTTGATTAGGGATCCAAATGGGTCTCGCTGGGGTTTGGTGGAGTTGGGTGGAGGGAGGAGAAATGTTTTGGAAGGTTTTAATTTCGAATTTTGTGTGTTTTTTTCTTTCCTTTCTTTTCCTTTTATAGTAGTAGTAGTAGTAGTAGTAGTGTAATAAAGCTTTTTCCTTTGTTATTAAGTTTGGCCTGCTTTGCTCTGTTCTTGATCACATTTCACAGCATTTGGTTGGTAAGTTGTATTTTCATGGGGCGCTGGCATTGTGCCAGCGTCAAACCATGACAATTTATTTAGTATTGTGTGTGTGTGAACACTGTATGTAACTCTCTCTAGATAGAATATAACTGGCAATAGTAACATAGAAACCTTATTATGTTTGACGGTACTTTCTTCCTATATATCCACATTCACACTTAAAACGTGCTGGGAGTAACTCTGACACTACATTGCAAAAACCTTATCCTGCAATTTTAACACAGAGCTGGCTGTTAATAGCTATGGTTCTGTCTCCATCCGTGTTCTTCTTGACCTCCTGCTCATTCCTTCTGTGAAGCAGGAAATGAGAAAAAAAAAGGGGATGCAGTGTGTGTTCAAAGTGTATGGCAATCCAGGACAGCTCTAGCAACAATTGTTACTGTGCAGAAGACTTGTTAGAAATTTTTGAAGAGAGTCTATACAAATGGCTGCTTTAGAGGGAATTTATGAGACAGTCATGTGTCAGTTTCTGTAGAATCCTCCTGAGTACCTGATCATCTATGGCACAGAAAGGAAGAAGGTTATTAAGGTAATAGATATACAAGGACCTTATTTAAATTCTTCTCTGTTGTCAGACTTCTTATATAAAGATTTATGATCCAGCTGTCACACAGAAGCACCTCTCTAGACCATTATTCCAAATACAATTCATCCTCCATAACTGTTTCTCTGAAAACTTCAACTTACAGTACAGGACTGCCTGCTCAGTGGGATGTTGACTTCAGCTGAGAAGTCTTCTCATACAGGCAACATAAGGTCTGCATGGAGATGATGCCTGAAGACAACCAGTCTTCAGAAGAATTCAAGAACCAGTGTTGAGGAAGACAATACTGCTCTTTTCCTTGTAAAAAAGACCAGGGAATGAAAGTGCAGAAGCAGTACTACCCTCAAAATGGACTGAATAAAGCACCGAGCAACACTGAAATGCAAAATTTGTGCTCTGAAAATTTGAGGACACCTATAACTTTGACAAATAAAAATTGTGTTGGAAGACTGAGTTTCTGCCAGGTCTGAAAATGAGTGGAAGTGTTTTCTAAATGACTGGAGGCCAATGGGAATGTTACACATGAACATTAACAACTAACAGCATTTCAGAGGGCAGAATGGACTATCATGAGTTCTGGAATCAGAGAATCATAAAGTGGTTGATGTTGGAAAGGACCTCTGGAGATAATAATTTCCAACGCCCTGAAGCAGAGCCACTTACAACCAGTTGCCCAGGACCATGTCTATACAGCTTTTGGATATCTCCAAGAATGGAGACTCCACAATCTCTCTGGAAACCTGCACTAGTGTTCAGTCACCCTCAAAGTGAAAAACTGTTTCATGATATTCAGAGGGAACCTCTTCTGTTTCAGTTTATTCCCACTACCAGTAATCCTCTCATTAGCCATCAGAGAATGGCTCCATCTTTGGGATCAGTTCAGTTTAATACCTTCATCAATAGTATAGATGGAATAGACACTGGGATCTATGCAGCCTCAGCAAATTTGCAGATGACATCAAGCTGATTTGTGTTATTGACACATCTGAGAGAAAGAATGCCATTCAGGGGGATCTGGATAAGCTTGAGAAGTTGGCTTATGTGAACCTCATGAGGCCCAACAACAAGTGCAAGGTCCTGCACCTGGGTCTGGGCAACCCTACATATCAATACAGTGCAGGGGATGAAGGGATTCACAGCCATCCTGAGGAGAAAGACTTGAGGCTACTTGTGGATGAAAAGCTGGATATGAGCCAGCAATGTGTGCTTTCATCTCAAAAAGCCAGCTCTTTTGTGGACTGCAGCAAAAGAAACCTGGCCAAGATGCCAGGGGAGGTGATTCTCCCGCACTATGCCTCTCCAAGAGACCCCACCTGGAGTACTGCATCCAGCTTTGGAGCCCTCACGCAAGACATGGACCTACTGGAAGAGGTCCAGAGGAGAGACACAAAACTTATCAGAGAGATGGAAAATGTCTCCTATGAAGAAAGACTGAGTTGGGGTTGTTCTTAACTGGATCCTGGATCCAGGAGAAGAGAAAGCTCTGGAAGAGAAGGCTGTGGCTTTTCAATACTTGAATAGGGCTTATAAGAAAGAGTGGTACAGATTTTTAATGGGACCTGTATCAATAAGACAAAAGATAATGGTTTTAAAATAAACAGGAGTAGACAGGGGATGAATGTCTTTACAATGTGGGTGGTGAGTCACTGAAACAGGCTGACAAGAGAGACAGTAGATATCTTGACTCTGGAAACATTGAAGGTCAGATTGGACAGGGCTCTGAGCAGCCTGATCTACTTGAAGATGTTCCTGTTTGTTACAGGGGGTTTGGACTAGATGACCTTTAAAATCTCTTCCAACCAAAACTATTCTATGATTCCATGATCTTTTCAACCTCCCTTCAGGTATTTATATACATTCATTGATGAGATCTCCCTGAGCCTTTCATTCTGTAGGCTGAAGAGTCTCAGCTCATTCAGCCTTTCTTCAGTTTCTTCATAATCTTTGTGGCCCTTTGTTGGATTCTCTTGGGTATGTCTGTGTCTGCCTTTTTCTGAGGTGCTCAGACCTGGACAAAGTATTCCAGGCATGGTCTCAACTATCTGCTTCATAAATATGAGATAACTCAGGAAAAATATTTTGTGTTTATAACAGAGTTTTAGGTCTAGATAAGCATAAAAAAAAAAGTAAAATGAAAAGAAGACTTGGGTTGCTCCAACTCTCTTAGTTATACATAAGATCTCTGGAAAAATAATTTGCAGTCCATGCAGTATCTCTGGTGTTAAATATCAGAAAGCGTTGTATCTCCTGAGAAAAATATTATCAATTATTGGGTGAAGAAAAAAAAAACAAAAAAACCCCCTGGAATTAATTTGGCATAGGAACTTAAAAGTGTGAAAAACCAGAGAAACCTTCCTAAACAGCTGCATGCTCCTCAGCTGTTACAAGTTGAGTACCACTTCCCTAAATGAAACTCAAGAATTATCTCCTTTGAAAGGCCTCACTTATCATCAATTTCAGTTAGTACAAAAAGTCTGTAACCTCATCAAAATGTGATACTCTTATTAATGGACAAATACAGTACTCCAGATGATTGATTTAAAAAATATCCTCTACTCTTCTCAAAGGCAAACCAGTAATATGATATTCACAGATGCAGACCAGCTGATTAGTTTATGGTCCTATTAGTTAGAAGTGAGATTAAATTATTATTTTCAAAGGATTGCACTTGCTACTAAGTGGTATATCTAGTAAAATACCTTAAGTTATTGAATACTGCTCTGATTTGTGGATTCTACCGGAAAAGCTAAGAGGAATGCTTTGCATTTAAGTCATTTCACAAAGAACTGTAATGGGGAAACATGTAAATTATTAATGCTAAATTCAGTTTCTCACTTAGACAAACTTGCATTACAACAATCTGGAGTTTTGCCTATCCCCTACCCCAAACTAGTGGGGAATGTGACCTTATTTCTCTTTTCTTTCCACACAGTACCTGTGTAATAATATTCCTACAGATTCAGAAAACATTTTTTTTTCTACTTAAAAAAAAAAATCTGAACAAAAAAATCAGACAGGATGTGCTCAAAATCTGGAGCAGCTGAGCTACATGATGCAAAGCTGTCATTTCCTACACTTTTACCATTCATATTTCAAGTGATCTCTATGCTGAGACAACTGTTCTAAGCAAATTATAGTGATTCAGTTTCAAGGATGACATGAAAACATCCAGATGGCATGCATGCTTTACATTATAAACATTGGATAAATCATAACTTAAACATTCAGAAAGGTGGTCACAGTGTCTACTATGTCAGTAAATAGGAAAAAATAGTTCGGCAATGGGTTTTCAAAATAGTCATATTCCTTCCTTGTTTGAGAGACATGGGTGTGCGTGGTCTATAATTAAGATTTGAAATCTGTTCGAGTTCAGCTGAACTAATTATTGCCCCTTTCTGAATATAATGTTATTGAAATTAAATAAGGAGGAATTGGGAGTGGATTTTTTAATCAGCTGTCATACACATCTCCTGAACAAAGATCCTATGTAATGAATGAACTGAAAGCAATTTAGAAAGAAATTCTCTGAGGAGAAATTCTTTTATTATCTACAATTCATGGTAGTAAAAGGGATGTATTATCTTATGCTACCTACTCATCCAGTAATTACATTCAAAGGACACTGAAGACTTGTTGTTCTGTGCAAAAGTCAAAACTTTTAAGTTCATTCAATTGCAAAACCCGACATTTTGGAGAAGACAGGGGAAACAGCCTGAAAATAAGTAGTTCTTAAAGAAACTGATGCGTAAGAATATCCTCCCGTAGTGGGAAAACAACATGGAGGGTAACAACTAAGGAAAAAGAAGTAATCGACCACAAATCTTCAGGTGTGAGAACTGCAAAGAAATAAAAAAAAATCTAAATGTGTCTCAATGTATATTTAATGTATATTAAATAGTGATAGTGATATTTTAATGAAAAAATTTGATTATTAGATACTGCAGTTAGTGACAGTATAACCCATAATTTTTGTCAGTTGAATATCTTCTTAAGGCAAGATTAGTTAGACTTGAATGTAACACTTATAAGTATTCTTCTGCAAATTCTATTTTATGTAACTTTCATTAAAATTAAGAGTCTTTTGTTTCCAGAGATTATTCAGTAATTAAAGATTAGTTTCAATGCAAAACTAATATATTGTAGTGGACAGACTTAATATAGTTCAATTTTCCATTAATCTTGTGAAATGGAACAATTTCCTATTTTTGACAACCATTTAACTAAGGAGACTACTACAACTACTTTTAAGAGCATAGCTTATGTTCAAATAAATAATTTATTTTCTCAAAAAACTCAATGCATTTTGAAGCAATATTTATTATGCACAGCATTAGGAAGCAAGTTTAAGAAACTTTACTCATTTTGAATAAGCAGATTAATAGAATAAAATTGGATGAGACCTTTTTTGTCTATATGGAGCATAATCCAAAAGGGTGTTCTCTCATAAGATTTCTTACTCTTCCTGGTTTGATGTTCAAAAAATACTATGATAACAAACACTTGCAAGCAGAAAGAAAAATCATAGAATTGTTAAAGTTGGAAAAACCTTACTTAGTACACGAAGATCATTGAGTCCAGCCTTTAGCCTCCCACTGCCATGTTTACCACTAAACCATGTCCCCAGGTGACAACTGAACTAAACAGTAGCATTCAAAGCTTGAAACCCTCCCTCCTCTCTTCCCAACACCCCCCAAAATATAAACATATGCTAAATCTGGATAACAAACTTTGGAGCTACTTGTTGATTAATAACTAAGTATGATGAGTCACTGAAAGGTGAAAAAACCTGAACTTTCGAACAAGACATGGGAAGATGTTGCAGTGATCTTGTTTGAATGTTGCAACATGCAAACATGCAAGCAAGATCACTGCAAACATGCAACTTGCAGATGTTCCAGATCTTGTTTCCTTCTTCAACAGAGGGAGAGAATCCTTCATTGATAGTGTGGGTAGCAGAACAAATCTACCTTCTCCCTGGCTGCAGTCTAATTTTCTGCAGCTAAACCAGATATTGAATAATTGGTCTTTGAATTTTATCCTCTTCTTCTCAGTGTCCCTCACAATATTTTGTTAAATCTGACCAAAGAATATAGATTCCAAGAGTGTTTATAGAATCAAGGACAAATAGGGTATTTTTTTGTTGTTGTCTTCTCCTTGGAGTGACATTAGGTGATAAAAATGAATTCTTAAAAAAATTTATAATTTTTATATTCCTTTAGTAACACCACCAAGATTTTCCTGCTCTGGGGTTGAACGCTGCATTACATTAAGTGTTCAGATCAAAGTATTTTACCAGGAGAAAGAGATTTTCTTATCTGTGGCTATAATCCATGGTTTTACCTATTATAAAAGTGCAATTAAGGATTATAAATGCATCAGCATTCTTCAGCTGAAGAGGGAAGGAACCTCATGGGTGGAAGGAAGCTTACTTTTCTTAACTCAGGAGAAGTAAATCATGGTAGTATTCCATAAAAATAGTATCTCCTATTTAGATTAATTACTGAATATTTTTTACTGTAGTAGAAAAAATGGTATATCACATGGTATAAAAAAAAAAGAAAAAAACCAAATGAAATAAATATTTTGAAATATTGAGTAATAATAATTTATTCATTGTAAAGATTACATAAATGAACTTTGCTGGACACTTTTGTACTTTTGCAATAGTACTATGCATTTTCTGTAGTGGAATTTTACAGTACATGCAATTAACATTTTATAAAAATCTTGATAAACTGACAATAAAAGGAAAAATAGTGATGCTAGCTGCAGAATCTCATTTTCAGATTAATAATGAAGTAACTACTCTCAATAGTAATTCTGGAGTTCCAAAGTCTTTCAGTGTTTCAATATTTTGTCCTTTTTTGTGATTTAACACCTCAGCCATCCCATGTGACAGGAAACTCTTCTTTAAAAAAAAAAATGCAAAAAACAACTTTCAGTATCAAAATGACAAAATAAATGCTATTTCTAAGATTCTCCCTGCCCTTGACTCTCAAGACAGAGTTTTGATGAAAAACTTGCAACTGCCCCAGCTTTTGTCTTTTCCACCCAGCAAGCCTCATTTCCTTACTCCTACAATGAGTAGGATTTTCTCATTAGATTAACAAGTTTCTCAACCTAGTTCTAAAACAGTTCAGCTGAAGGTCTTGACTCTGCTAATTTCAGATGGAATTGATTTTTATTATATTTTAAAATTATATTTTGATAGTTCTTTTTGAAAATCATAAATCAAGGTTACCTCCAAAGTTCATTCTATGGTATGAAGCTAAGATTTATATTTAAAATTCAGTATTAGACTACAGAGAACAGGCAATAGTTCTAATTATGTTATAATTATAAGACATATAAATTTTAATATATATATTAATATTTTCTAATTAAATCACAATATTTGAATTATTTTTTGACTATACTAAAAGAGCCTATTCTAAAGTACCTTAGTACTCGAAGAAACCTCAGCATGACAGTCTCTACTGAAGTAAGGAAAATGTGGGTAAATGTATAAAAAATTACTTTTGAAAAGAAATAGTGTGAAAATTCTGGAGCTTTTTCTGTATCTTTCCCAGTCCTTATTTCTGCAAAGAGGACAAAATATTTCATTTATCTAAAAAAAAAAATTCATTTATCTAAAAAAAATGTGGTAATTATACAGATTTTATTTAGACCAATTTTAACTTGCATAACTCAGAATTAAGGAAAGATTCAATACTTGTGAAGCTTGGCCATCATTTGACCATAACAATAGCCATAGATTTAAATAGCCATGTTTTCTTTATTTCTGTCAGAATCACGGAAGAAGAATAATGATAACTTTCCTACTTGTATAACAGAAATGTTGACCATGTTCAGCAAGTGCTTTTTACAGCATCTTTAAATATAGGTCTTTGATACAAGGCAGGAAGAGATGCTGTGCAATTCAATCTGGTTATATGAAACACACAGCATTTTACAGAAACAGTTCCAGATCACGTATTAAATAAAAAGCAGAGTAAATTCCTTCCAGAACTATTATTTTTTCCTTGAGAGAAGGAGAAATTTATTTAATGTTCTTACTGTTCATACCTCAAAAATCTGACTTCAGAAGAAAGAAAGCTAAACATAGTGTTTTGATGGTAACTTTGAAAACAAAATTATTTGGGGTCAGATCTACTCTGAGCTTTTTAATTTTCACCAGCACAAAACCTACATATAGATGGAAATAACAGTGTTGCATTCCACTTCAGTCAGCAGTCTAAACAGCAGGATTTGCACTTTTATGCCAACAGTGGATGCCTTTGAGTTTCATTAACTTCCCATGAGCTTCTGTGCAGAATTAATGGATTAGGAATTCATCTTCAAAAGCCTAAACTGTTCTGTCTAGTCTGTTTTCTTTCCTTGTACCATATTGCCTGAGCTGTGATAACCAGAAATTCCTGATCCACAGCTTCCTCCATGTAATCAGCTGTCAGACTACTTGATTTAGAAATACTGGATTCAGAATTTCTTTGTTGTTGTTGTTTTTACCACCTCCTTGGTCTGCTATAGCTCATATCTGTAAATCTCATGGTTTCATTATAAGCCCCATCTTTTCCTGTGCAGCTTTAGAGAGGCTGGATGAAATACCTGAACATATACATTTAGAGAGACAGGTTAATCCAGTATCTGGCACAGGTATGGGTAATCTAATTTATGTCAAGGGTATAAGGGATTAGAATCCTCTGGATTGTATTATTTTAATTAAAAATAAATAATCAGCCATACATCATGTTAGATGAAGCCTAACAATTCTGTTAGCAAGTGCCAACCAACTAGGATATTGTTATGCAAAAGATAAAATATAGTGGCTTCAGTAATGTTTTCTACATGCATACTGGGGTGATCTAAATATTGGTTCATTTTTAGGCATATTTATTTCTTAAATAATCATAATAATAATTATTTAAAAATTAAAATAAAAAACTTTTATGATAATTAGCGTTATAAAAAGTTATGAAGTTCATAGTTTTCATTCTTCAAAAACAATGTGTAATGAAACATATGCCTTTATATTATTTGAATATTGAAAGTCAAATTATGAACTTAATTAAAGTTACAGTTTCCTATTGCAGCTCTAATGAGCTCCTAACAGTTTTTATTGCATTTATTTAAATTAAATTAATTATAAACAGCAATAAACTTTCTGACAAATCTGTTATCACAAATGTGGAGTAGGTGATTTCATACTTACCTGAAAAAATATTAAAATTGAATGGATTGCAATAGACTAGACTAGACTAGACTAGACTAGATCAGAATAGAATAGAGTGGAATATAATAGGATAGAATATTTCAGTTGAAAGGAACCTACAATGGTCATCTAGCCCAGCTACTGAACATTTCAAAGGTAACCAAAATTTAGAGCATATTATTAAGGGCATTGTCCAAATGCCTCTCAAACAATGACAGGTTTGGGGCATCTACCACGCCTTTAGGCAGCCTGTTGCAGAGTTTGATAACCCTCTTGGTAAAGGAGTGCTTTTAATATCCAGTCTGAACCTCCCCTGATGCAGCTTTGAGATGTTCCTAGATTTCTTATCACTGGATTCCAGGGAAAAGAGACCAACATCTGCAATTCCACTTCAACCACTCAGTGTCCTTTTCTCCAAACTAGACAAAGCCAGAGTTCACAGATTCTCCATACTGGACCTGTATTCCTGCCCTTTCACCAGCTTTATTGTCCTGCTCTTGACATATTCAAGCACATTAAATACATCCAGAGAAGTGCTATTTGTGTGGTTTACTGTCTAAGTATCTTTTAAGTGATGTCATGGATATGTTTAAATTAACTACTTAAATAGTTTTCTTGCCAGCAGCGCCTAAGCATATTTTTAAAAAAAAAAAAGTACATGGCATGATGCCTCAATTTTGGGCAGAAACCTTGTTCCAAACTACATTCTTCTTGATCCTTAGCTAAAAAAAGTACATGAAAAAAGTTCATGAAACTTGCTTTCCTCTCTATAGGCAATGGAATTTCAAAAAACTGAGATGAGAAAACTATGGATTTCTCTTGGCCTTTCATTTCCTATTTGCATTTTTTGTTACATGTTCGCTTTTTAAAGCATGAACAAGATCTAGGCATTGATCTATGCTTTTGAAAACAAGGCTATTAATTTATGTACTTTAATTGGAGCAAAAAATATTACCATTACACCTCTTTACTCAGATATTGACATAAGAATTGAAATAGCAATAGAACTTGTAAGAAACACTGAGAGTTGTCATTCCATTCGTTTCTCCTTGTGAGATTTTTTTATTTAAAAGTCCCAATTATTTGGGACCTTTATTTTGAGCCTTATAGGAAGAAAATTTTATACTCCCTCAGCTAGCTCAAATGCTGCAATTAGCAATACAAATGGTTTCCTAAATTCTGCTGATGTCACTGCTGTGCTTGTCCTCATTTATAATTGGTTTCATGGTTCAGATCGGAAATACTTTTCTTTGATGTTTTCACAAGTGGGAAAAATTATGTACCTTTTTGTGCTTATCTCAACAGAAGGTAAACAATTTTAATGGCCTGTGGGATTGCTAATTAGAGCTAATTGTGCCTTGATTGACCTATCTTGACAGTAAGCACCTTAGAATACTTGCTTTCTTCACAAAGTGAGGATTTGTTTGCATGCGAAATTTGTACATGCTCGACCTTATAGGTAGAATTGTTTGGCTGTGATCTTCTGAATTTGTTAATTTATATTTCATGACTTCTTATTAGCTTGTGGCAAAACTCAAGCTCATCATTTGTGCACTGCAACATGTGCTTTCTTATTCTGTCATTGTCTACAAAAGCAGAAACTAGAACAAACAAAATCTTTATTGAATAAAAATCTGAACACCATGGATAAACTGTTCTCTGTACAAACACACACAAAAAAAAAAAAAGAGAGAAGGGAACTATGACTTACCAAAATCGTAATGGTAATATAGGTATTCCATGCGAATAATCATGGACTTTGGATTACTATAATTGCCTTTTTGAAAAAAGGAGTGGTGGGTCTGCCCACTGTATGCTAATATACAAAGAAATTATATACTTACAGAGCTTTTGACTCCTTTTGATTGATAAAAGGTATTCAGAATTTAGAAAATTATGTGTCTCCTGCATGCAAGAAATAATCAATTAGAGTTAGCCTCTGTGTGAGGTCAGTTATATCCTGAGCTGCCCAGAAAATGCTTAAAGGCCTAGGAAGTGTTCATCTTTATGTAATCTAATGTTGAAAATTAATTGCAGAAACTAGTGCTTTGTTGTAGCAGTTTTGATACAAATTATAAAAATATTATTTTTTCTCAATATGGCCTCCTACAGAAATGTCTAAAACCACAATTCTGTAAGGAATTGTTATGAAAGAGTGTTTGAGATTGCTTAAAAAGCCTGTTACTCATTTGCAGCAGGCTTCTGATAGTGAGCTTTGGTATTCTTGTTTATTAGGTACAATTTTACAAGAATTCATTCTTGTGTGATGAATGAGTCACATGTTTCCAGTTTTTAGGCAATTGTCAGTTTGAAAAACAGACAAAAGAGTGATTATTCACAGTGTTCATGCCTCACTGTGCTGCACAGTTCTGTTCTTTGGCCTGATGACTGGAAAAGAGAACTTGTATATGTCATTATTATTCAATTTTCTAAGTTAGCCCTTCTGAAATTTCATGCATAGGGAACATTATCTTCCTGTTATAAAAGGAGAAAAAAACCTATGCAGATTTTGCCATAGTTCTTCTGCTACAGGACTTTCACCAGAAAAAAATTAGCTAAAAATTATATGAGCCATTATCTGTTCTGGCAAATGACTACTCTGTAGCATAGAAACTACAAATAATGCTGTTTTGATGCTTTGAGGAGAGAGCAAAAATAAAAATACAGAACACAGCTGGACTATTCTGAAGCCTTAAGAAATTCTAAAAATTGCTATATTATCCTAGTAGTCTTAGAGACATCACTAGCTATGCTATATCCCCATGCCAAAATTTAAAAAGTGAGCTTATATTTCTTTAAAATTCTTTAAAAGTGATTAAAAATTCTTTAAAAGTGATTAAAATTTCAGCAGTAAACTGAAAAATTTCTTATCACTGCATTAACCTGAAATGAGTGACAAATTAAAAAGACCAAATTATCTTAAGAATGACCACTCATGGGCTGCTATTATGCAATATCATATTCTGAATCTTGAAACTGTAATTTGGAAATCTATTCCATATTCAATCTTTGTGTCAGCTGTTCTTTTGGCACTTTAATTGACGTCAGCAATTCATGATTAGGAGAGAAGGAAATATATGGAAGTAAATAAGAAAGTTATATTCAAAGAACAAAGCAGTAATAGAATATTCCCTCTTATCTTGCATGTATTTCTAGATTAGGTAGATAGATAGATAAATATATAGATAGAGAGACAGATAGTTTCAGGTTCTATACATTTCAAAACATTTCAGAAGGGTATTTAGAAAGAACCATTGTGAAAATAAAACATGTAGTAAAGTTCTACTTTTGAACTGTTTACAGAGTAGAGTCTAGAAAAAAGCCATAATGGAAGCATTTACTTGTTCACTGTTGATCTGCATTTGTGTATGTGTGGCCAAAACATAGATATACACGAATTTGTATAATGAAATGAATGCATAGTGCAGATAATATAATTAATATAATATAATATAATATAATATAATATAATATAATACTTATTTGGTTCTGTAAAAGGAATAACAAACTTTTATAGAAAGAATTCTTCAGGCTTTTTAAGTAAACCTGAAAGTTATCTTCACTGAGCTTTTTTAAAAAGAATGTTCTGTCCTGTGGATTCTGCATGAAGATGCAGAAGCAATCACAACTGATTTTTCTATTGCTTTTATTCCTGTTGCTTTGACATCCTTTATTAGCTGTTTATGGCTTTATATATGCCCTTATGTTAGATGAAGAGACATTCTGCAATTATTCTTTTCTCTAAATTAAAAAAAAAGGAAAAAAAGACCACTTGCTTTTATTTCAAATAAAAAGGAGAAGTGGCAAAGGAGTCACAGCTCTGTTCTTATGTTTTGTCACTAGAACTTTTAAGAGCAGCTCTTTGAAGAAGGGAGGGAAGAAAGAAAGGAAGGAGGGATTGGGGAAGAAGGGAGGGAGGAAGGGAGAGAACATGAGGAGGATAATGAGAAATGCTATAACTAATGACAAAATAATTTTCTGTTACAAATTAATAAATAGGATTAAATGAAATTTTAAAATGAAAATAATTTTGGTTTATGTAATGAACATAAAAGTTAATTACCTAAAGTACCAAGTGGATTTTACACATAATTCCTTCCCAAACTTTGCTAGAAAAAAATGACTATTTTTTAAAAAAGACAATAAATATTCCAATGCATTATGAGAATAAATAGTCATAAACTGAAAGTTCAAACATGATTAAGTAGGCTCCAAGAGTATCAATCAGAATAACTAGTTAAATGCTAAAGGAAAAATATTTTTCGTGTGACATAACCTGAAACTTTTAAATAGGTCAGGACTATTTAGTTATATCTATGCTATATCTTTCTAGTTTCATGAGGAAATCTGATTTCAAATGGACTGTAGTAAATCAGTTCAGATGCCTTAATATTGGCATCTAATAATATGTAGGATAACCTAGGGTATCTTGATTACCACCTGCCCATTCAGAAATATTCAGGTTTATTGTAGGTCTTGTGCAATTTCTATATCATGTCCTAGGGCATGGCAAATATAATTGGGCCCTGTGTTTAGGCAATTAAACCCTAGATTTTGAAAAGTCCACAGTTCCTTAGGCACATGAAATGAGATTCAATCTCTCAACTCATTAATCTTAGCTAGATTTCTTCCAGCATTCCAGTCAGTAGGCAGAAGCATTTCCAAACAACTGCTGAAAGAGATGAATCCCTAAGAGAAGTGCAATGCCAGATACCAGAATGTCTTCATTGATTATACAGGTAACCCAAACAGCTGGCTCAGAATATGAGTATGACTCAACTTTCTCCTAATTTTAGATATTTATGTACATATTCAGCATTTTGATTCTCATTTAGTCTCAATTTCCAGTCATTAGGACTTCATTCAGTTACTCAAGTTTATATATCTACTGTGTGAAAAAGTCTCTTGGATGTGCTCCAGCATTTATTTCAGTCCTTTTCAAAAGTTTTGAATAGTTAGGATATTTCACATGGGGCAAGGCTCCTACATGTGAACAACAAATTTTGTCTACCTGAGTCTTTGGATTCTACAAAGCTACTCAGTTACTGTAAGTCTGTAATTTACTCGCCTAAACTTACTCACCCTTAGAACTTCTACAATATCTGAGACATTCACATAGGACAGATGAGACATAAAACAGATATAAGAACTCCATCACTCTGACATGACACTGGAAGATCACACAGGATATGGTAGGGCAATTCAATTTGGAGTAGATATTTATCTTTAGGCAAAGGAATGGCATCCTATATGACTGAATTTTGGCTGACTAAAGTTAGCTGAGAAGACTTTAATTATTATAGTTACATACTCTGTGTTTGGATAAAATTGTCTTGGCTAGAATATCTGTAATATGCAAGATAAGTGAAGTCAGCTGTGTCTCTGATGATAAATTAAATTTGTTCAGAGCAGATCTTTGTTTCTTTCACCATGGATTGGTCTGCACACAAACTGCTAAACTGTCTCCAGAACAAAGGATGTGTATGAAGAATATCTGTTGAAAATGGTCCTTGGTTTATGATAAGTTTCCTAAAATCATATGAAAATCTTGAGTTGGAAGGACTATTAAGGATCTTTAGCCTAGCTCCCAACTTATCCCAGAACTACCTAAAAATAAATCTTATGACTAAGGGCTATGCTATCTATTTGGACTCCGACATTCTTGTTATCACGACAAAACTCTTCCCTAGGAAGCCTGTGGTAGTGATGGCCATTCTCTTAGGGAGGAATCTTTTCTTAAATTCAGATCTGAACTTCTTCTGAGACATCTTCATTCCATTTCATTCCATTATCACCAATGACCAAAGAAAATAGATCTCTCCACTGCTTTCCTTTAGGAAACTGTAGTCTGTGATGAGGTCAGCCCTCAGCCTTCTCTTCCCACAACTGAACAAACCAAGTGACATTACTTGCTGCTCATAATTCTTTCCCTTGAGGCCTTTCTACAAGTTGATCATTTTTCTCTGGGCATGCTCTAATACTTTGATGTCCTTCTTGTTTTGTGGTGCCCAAAACTGCACACAGGACTTGATCTGAGGCCATACCAGTGCCGAGTAGATCAGCACAGTCACCTCTTTGTCTAGCTTGTGCCTGATGCACCCCAGGACATCGCTGTTCCCTGTCCTAGGAGACCTAGGTGACCCAAAAAAATGTGTGTATTATATTCCATCTACAACCTGCTGTAGTGTCCCTTTAAGACTCAATAACCCAAGAAAACAAACTGAAGGTTTTTACCCTGGTTCAAGGAAAGAAGGGGCCTGAGGTCCCTTTGTGGTCACCTCACATGGGGTCACCTCTATGCCATGCTCAGCAGGACTGTTTCTTAGCCCCGGAAACACAGCAGTGACTCAGAACTGCAGCACAAGCACCAACTGTGTTTACATAAATATTGTTGCTCACATCACATATTTAAATTTTTCATAGAATACTACCTTTGCTGACCATAAGATTAAAAACTGTGAATCATTTCAATTCATGCATTATGAAAAACAATATATTAAATAATGCCATTTCCAGAGCTGTGGAAATACTGAGACGTAATGACTTCCAAATATTTCGCGTGTATCTAAACTAGTTCAGATTGCTTAATGTTTAGAATTTTCCAGTATCTAAGTCACATGAAGAACAATGATATAGAATTTAGATAAATCAAGCAAAATTGTACCAAGTCATTGGGAGGGAGAGGAGCACCCAACACCTCAAAAATACCCACCAACAACTGTCCCTCTCAAATCCCAACAACCAAAAAACCCAAGTATGTTTTAATACCACCAAAAGCATTACAAGACACTTCAGTGAATGGTACAGATCGATGCTAAAGCTTTCTCCAAATCAGAAATATTATCCTGAGCATGAAGTACACGATGTTATGAAGTAGCATGGCATTTGCTACAGTTTGAGAGGATTAGTTAATAAAGAGGTTTATGCTGAATTAGTAGATTGCGGACATTTTCTTTCTTGACATTAAATGTAAACTCAATTCAGTCTAATGATGGTCAGAGGCAGCTTACTGATAGTCTCCTTTCTTTCACTGAAAGATCTTCATGACACTCATTACTTAAATGTCCTCATATGCAGCTACCTGTACTGCATTGCAATACAAATCACTAGAAGCTACAATGTTTTAAATAACAGCCTATACAAGGAAAAGAAATCCTGTGAGATTACTGAAAAAAATATTTTACTTGTATGAATGACTAGTTCAGTGGAGAGGAATATTTGTAAGATCATTCATCACTGCAGTGTGCCTGACAAACTCAATACTTCATAAGAAATATATGAGAGAAAGGACTGTCAAAATTTAAATCTGAAAAATATATTACCAAAAAAGTAAATCAATAAGATCTCTGTTAGTTAGGATAATATAGTGTGCTCCTTGCACTGTTAGATTTTATGCAAATTAATTTCCTGTATCCTAAAATTAGCCTTACTATTTTGGGCATGACTTTTGGGTAAATGTGCTCAAGTATTATGGGAAAGATTGATAGCTGTTGTGTTCTATATCGTGTATATTATAATTAGACCAAAAAGCAGACTGTAAAATTTATTGAAAAGAATGCATTCCAGACTTAAAATGTAACTTTCTTTTCTGAAATATAACAAAGAAATTTAACAAATGAATTTTATTTTAATTCGACTCCATGAAAAGGACAGCCATATTGATACCTTAAAGATCTAGAAACAAAACAACACACTTTCAAGACAATATTAGTATAAAATCTGGTCTTCAACTGGAGGCCTCCAAAGGCAGATATGGAAAAATGCCCACCCCACATAAGGCAAATACAGTTTTATAAGTTTAGAAAATTAGCATAATTGACAAAAATTTCCAATTAGAAGCACAAGTAATAAGGTAATTCCTCCCTTGCTTCATCCTCTTCTGGAACCCCCCTTTCTTGTTACTTGCTTTAATGGCTTTACTTTCCATATGAGAAAGTGTTTTGAGAAGCTGTTTTAACCTGAGTTCCCAGAAGCATCAAGATAGGATAGGAGCCTTTTGGCATGTGTTTTATCTTTCTGTCTATCAGGGTAGGAAAAATGCTGGAGCTAGCTAGGAACGATATAACTGTAGAACAATAGTTTACAGAGCTACAAACATATGTAGCAAAGATCATTTTGTCCTCAATACTCATAGTAAAGTACAGAAAAGCAGCCAGTTTGTACATATTATTTGATTCAATAAAGATTAAAACCAACCCCTGAAATAGTTTTCTGGAGGATGGTTTGATAACCTTATATGTCAAACCATTTTGTTAATCTAACCAAAATTCCTGTTTAAGATAGACCAAAAAGTTTTAACCATTGATTCCTTCAATAAGGAAATTTGTTTTCCTGTGTAGATTGACATTCTTTTTGAAAATAACTAATTGGCCACACTACAAAAATGACAAGTGTCATTAGGGATTTGTGAGTAGTTTGATTTAATGCTAAACTATGATGTTAGACAGCTATTCTCCCTGTACTTCAGAAATGTTGGTTTTAAGGCATCCCAATTAAAATGATTTTGTCAAGTCTATTCCCAAACATCTTGGTTCCCCTCTCTTGGCTTTAAAATCTTCAGATTTTTGCTGGCTTCCAAGCAAGTGACAGATCCGAGATCTTGTTTTTACCTCCATATGCTAGTGTAGTTTTTATCTCACCTACCTTCTTAGAAGCAGGGGCAGGTGAGAGGGGATGTATTCTTTCCTAGTGTCTCGTAGTGTCTATTGCACTCTACCTGAGAGCTATCTGGCACATCTAGACCTGAACATCTTTCCTGCTCTCGGTGGAAAATGCATAATAACATATCCACAAAAGAGGTGGGACAGATGGCAAACATGATTAAATCTGAGTGACTGCAGAATTAGAATACTGCAAAAAGTAACCCAAAAGCTCTTATTGTTTCCTTAGATTCATTTTTGGGGGGGTTTATCCTAGAATTTCCTGCAGCACTATTGTCTTTAACTGCTAAGAAGTTTTTCTTTCAAATTCTTAAAAATGCACCTCAAGACACTCCTGCATTTAATTTTATTTTTAATCTCTGAGCCTCTGTGCTCTTTCAAATGTTCTTAATCAAAAATTCTAAACTAATGACCTTTTTTCAGAGTGCTAACCAATGTCATTGCTTTAAAGCAGATTGTCTTATCACTTTTGAAATTAATGAAATAAGACAATGCATCTACAGTTACACATTTGATAGAGTCCTATCAGTTCCTCTAATACAATGTATTTAACAAGAGTGCATTTATTAAAATGGGAAAAAAAGACACACTATTTCCGACTTCCAGATTATTTTGCAATGTTACAGGAAATATTCTTCATTCATTCAGCTAGTATCAGCAGGAAAACCAAGAACATTAATAAATAATTAATGGCAATGAAGCAGTTGGAGCAGGTATATCATTAAAATCAATAATTGAAATTATTTATGGACCTCTGGATATGAATGTATTTTAATAACACTGTCACATTTGATACACTAAATATATAAAATATGTGTCGCTGCCTGTCTGAAAAAGGTGTTAAAAGATGGAAAGAGCAACAAAGTGTTGATTATATGTCTCAGACACTTTCAAAACTTCAGAGTTCTAAGCAAAATACATGGACTTACAGTGAGACTTATGGATACATCTACACAAACATGCGTGAGCGTTCATCCCCTTATCATTGGCACTGATTGAACATTAATTTTCTTCCTGATTTCTTCGATAACCCCTCCTTCCCAAAATAACTCTTTCAAGAATAAAGCATAAATACATTAATGGGAAATCTATGGTTTTCCCTTGAAAGGGGAGGAAAATGGACCACCTTCATTCTTTTCTGTCCTCCAATACTAGGCTTTGCTAAAGTAGGTCTTCAAAGTGTTCTTCCTCAAGATAAGGCCACACCCCATGGCACAGAGCAGTATTCATGCTGCATTTTGAACTAAAGAAGTGATCCCTCTGTTGGACCTCCACACAAAGGTCTCCATTTCTTTTGAATACTTTGAGCTGAAAGTCACACTCAAACACAATGGCAATGTGTTCTTCGAGTATGTTACTACTGAGCACCAGGAGTAGACTCAGAATCAAGTGTTATGTGTTTGGAAGTAGCCAACAAGCTAGTCCTAGGGTAGAGAAGGAGTAAGACAGATGGTGTCACCTTGCCCTGGAGCCATTTAGCTCCATAGATACAGCACTGCTATTGCTAATTACAAGCCAAAAGCTCTGCACCAGCTGGGCCAAGGCTCATCAGGCTGCATCGGGCTCCCCTTGGCCTTCCTGGAGCAATTTTTTAGCTTGTTTAACTGTAATGACAATTTTCTAATGACTAAGTACTTATTACCTCATTCATTTCACTTTGCTGAGCTTTGTAAAATTTTGTGGCATAACCCAAATGTTTATAGTAATACTAATGTATTGATGACTTATATGGATAGAAATATTCACTGTTGACTTAAAAATGTAGTTTGAATTCAAATAGGTCTGGTATGACAGAAAGGGCTTTGAGAACGGAGCCCTGGGTTTCAGGGTAAGTGGAGTTATGGGACAAAACCAAAAAGGGCACAGGATACTGGAGACCCCAAGACTATAAACCACATATGAACCAAACAAACATGCACCATATGAAGAACTATATGGCAAATTCAGGACCAGTAACAACAGAATAGCTGACCTTCTATAGAGATACATATATAATATTCTTATACAGTGAGAATTTTCCAGCATAACCTTTCTCATTTACTGTGAATAATTTTTATTTGCTTTATGCTCAGTAACAGGTGTCTTAATTAGTAGCACCCTCCACAAATTCTCTGGCTGTAAAATCAAGCAGTAAATGTCCAAGATAACCATAGCCCTTTTTTGTAGGAAACAAAATATATTTGTGTGAACTGTTTTCAAATACTAAAGTATTCAGACCTATTTATCCATGCAATTCAAATAACTCAGCGCAAGGGATGAAGAAGGCATTTGTCATCTATGCTAGCCTTTTTTTAGGGCACAGCCTGCTGAAATAAAAATCACAATCAGAAAAATCACCGCACAGAAGAACACTGGCTTCAGAAACTCATTATGGCATCTTTCTGTATTGGTATCATGAAGAAATGATGGATTTATGTTTGAGAGAACTAGTCAAATCTTTTTTATTTACAAATGAATATTTGGCAATAAATCATTAAAGAAACCTGGGATCAACAGGTGGATAACTATTGTAGAGTGAGAAACCTTTTGGAAGATACTTATTATTCCCTACAAAATCTGTAAACAGATCATGAGCTGACAGTAGATCTACCACTACAGAAAATCCTAGTAACATTTCTGGATAATAGCAGAGCCTATAAGAAAAAATTAAAAAAGAAGAAAAGAATTACTGTATATTTTTCAAATACCAGATCTGATGAAGGTTGTATAGAGTACTAGCAGATGAGCCTTTCCTCTTCAAGTGCAAAGTGCTTTCCAGGACCATTTCAAATCAGTAAAGGCCCCAGCATGACCTGTTATGGCCACATGAAGCTTGAAGGCTAGTGTTTTGCACTAATAAAAATTATGATTATTTGCCAAATAAAGATAAGGTGGCAGAACTATAACTGGAAACTACCAAGAAACAGAGAAATTAAAATATACAAAAAATGAATCCCATAGGTTTTACTCCAAATGCATACTGGACACAGCAAATTTCTAAGCTGGCAGGTGTGGCTTAATTGTATGATTCATGTTGTGTAATATTCTAACTCTGATGAGAAGTGCTAAGCTTTGAATCTAAATCAGACATTTTCTTATGACTTCTAATGGCTAAAAATATTTCTGGAGTTTTGGTTTTTTTTGGGGGGCAGACCATACTCTCAACTAAAATAAAAGAGGTATTAACATCACACTATTGTTCAAATGTGCTGACATTTTCAGATTGTTTCAGAAATATTTCAGCTTTTTTTCCTATTCTTGGTTAAAAATATCTTTTATTTACTTAGATTCATAGCACAATGTGAGAAAATATACATATTTCTCTTCTCATTATCAAATTAATCTTAAAGTGGGACAATTTCCACAAATTTTTGCTGTCTCAGCTCTACCTCTGTTGTCAGAGAGAGAAAAGACTATAAAAAGTGTGACTTGTCACACCTTTCATAGCTATCAAGAGCTGAATTTGACATAGAACTCTATTTCAGTTTCCTGATTGTGAAATATGAATAAGAACACTTACTAAGTTTTAAGAATGTGTTAAATATAAATTAGTAGTTTATTGCCTAAGATATTGCACCTTATATCCCAGGGAACAGTCCTTGTGATTCTTTTCCTACTGATTAACCAGTTTTAAAATCTGTGACAAGACTTAACCTTTTATCTTCTAGCTCTTCCTTAATTGTACTGAACTTTTATGTACCCCATTGTCAGAAAAAGAGACATAAATTACATTAATTAGGGTGATATAAATCTATCATTTATTAATTTTTTAGTGAAAACTCTTAGGGGTTAAAAATGCATAAATTTCACATGTATGAATTTGTACCTATGTAATACTGAGTCAGATAGTATGCCAACCTCACTTTAATTACAGTCTAAATGAATTTTGTACTAGCCCTGAGATGAGACACCTGGGTCTGTAATTCTCCAGATGTTCTTATTTTCAGGAATTAAAGTAAAAAGCAGAATACTAACCTAAGAACCTGCACAATGGGTAAATTCACACTGTTTTTCTGTGACAATGGATACAAGATGAACAAACTAAGGAAAAAACAGCCTCAGACATGTTGTTTTGCTTCAGCCATTAAGTCATAGGATGCATAGAATCATAGAATGTTTTGCTCTGGAAGGGACCTTTAAAAATAATCTAGTTCCAACCCCCACTGCCATGGGTAAGAATTCTTCCCATGAGACCAAGTTGCTCAAAGTCTCTTTCAAACTGGCCTTAAATACTTCCAGGGACAGGGCACCTACTACCTCACTGGGCAACCCATTCCAGTATCCAATTACCCTTACAATAAAGAACATTTTCCTAACATCTAATCTAAATCTACTGTCTTTCAGTTTAAAGCCATTATATCTTGTCCTGTTACTAGATGTCCTTGTAAGAAGCCCCTCCCCAGCTTTCTCATAGTCCACTTTTAAGTACTGATTTGTACTTAAAAGTGAAGCCATGTTAGCTGTCCCAAATCACCTCATTTTCCATGTGTCTTTGCACAGTTTCCTGGAGAATCTGCTCCATGGTCTTGCTAGTCACAGAGTTGAGACTGACTGGTCTGTTTTACTTCAGGTCTTCCTTTTGCCTCTTCTAAGAACAAGGGTTATGTTTCCCCTTTTCTGCTACAGCTTCTCATGTGATGGCTACTGGCTTAGCCTCTTTGCAAGTTGTTGGTTTGCTGCCGTTTGTCGATAGTCCATCAATTAGAATGACTGAGCAGGTTTGTCCCTGATTATTGTTTGTTAACACTAATTTGTCAGAATTTATATCTCTCTGTGTTTTGTCTCCCTCCCTTTCCTTAACCTCCTAACTGAAAAAAATAAACACCTTCACAATCTACATATCCTTCCCAATTTGTGTGATTAATCAGTTTTGTTGTCTTCACCATCCACATTACTGTATATTGGCCAGGTTTCTCTCTGTATGTTCTTGTTTTGTGGTTCCTTTGACCAGGTACCATTAGAGGAGCAGGCACTCTCCTTACACTTACTTTTATAGTATGCACTTTCATTCAGGGTGCAGACACCTTCATATTGACCTGGTATAGTTGGTGAGTGCCTGTGGCAGCAGCTGTATGGCCACAGAGAGCAGGCACAAACTTTCCCAGGCATTTTCCCAGGGAAGGCTGTGAGAAGATCAGAGAAAAGAATGAGAAACAATTCTTATCTCCACTTGTTGCACCTGCTGTTGTGCTCATGTGGAATGTGTCATGGACATTTGTTTTCCAAAGGGTGATTTCTTAATTGGACACTGGATGGTGTTTGGATGGATTGACCAATTAGGTCAAAGCTGTATTGGACTGGCTTGTAAAGGTTACTGGGTTTCTTAATAAGTATAGTATATTATAGTGTAGGAAGATACAATAAAGCAATTATTCAGCCTTCTGCAATCATGGAGTCAATGCTGATTATTACCTGGCTGGGGGCCTACGGTGACAAGTGCCCACAAAAAGAGTGTTTCACATTCTCCATTTCTCCGCCTCCAAGTTTTTGATTCTGTCAACTTTTGGCAACACTCTACTCTTAGTTCGGGGTGAAGAACTATTTCATTGTTCAGCTACACTTCTATTCCACTACAGCAGTGGGATAAGAAAGAGATTTCTAATGAGTATCCCAAACCTAACCAAAGCTGTTACCTGAGTTTTACATAGCAGAAAAAACAAATCATTTTTCTTGTACATTTTGTATAAGACTATAGTGTTTGAACAGGTAAGAGAAGTCTTTACTTGCTCTGCTGAATTACACCTATAGGAAAAATGTTTTAGAGGAAAAAAAAAGAAAGCAAAATAAATTAATAAATTCCATTACTTCTTTTGAGGTGCTGGACTTATAAACTTTAAAATATATATTTATTTTTCCATTTCTGTCTTTGTATCTTAGTCTTTTGGTTTCAGAAAAAATATAAGCTACACTTACAAACTAGTCAGTGATATTAGGAAGTACTACTTTGCTTGTCTAAGAAATTATATGTTAATTTAACCTTTATTCAATGGTTTTCAAATGTACTGACTAAATGAATTTAGCTGTCAAATTATTTTCTGCTATTTAATATGTCCTCAGTTACTTAATATTTTCTTCTGGTCCAGAGCTCCTGCCTATGAGTTATACCTATATAAACACTCAAAATTATTATAGAGTAAAAATATTACACAAATTTTCTGAAAATTGATCCAGCTAAGGTGTGGGACAACCAACTCTGTCGTATTTAAAAGGTCACACATTCAATAGAGAAAACTCAAATAATAACAGGGTTTGTTCACCACTCAAATTCATAAGAGACATAGAATATTTGAGCCCTTTAGCAAGTAACTTCAGCTCTAAGACAAAATGATCTTAGGGCAGGTCCCTTACAGCAGGTCTTTTGCATAAAAGCTTTTGATTCTTGCTTCTCTAAAAAATTATTTAGAATGCTTAAACCCATATGTGTTGAGAAATCCTGTGGTAAAATTTAAGATTACTTTAAGGTATGAATTCAGTTACAAAGACATATTTTGTTTAATATTTTCTGTCTATTCTGCTTGTTTGTCTTTCAGCTACAGAAGCCTAATAGAGTCACCAGCCAGTGGTGAGCACAGTAATGAATTCCTTACAGTTTTGTGTCATCAATTTTTAGTTTAGCTTCAGTCCAGCATTTTAGATTTCTGGGCTAGAAGAGCACTGCAGTCTTAGTTGTCTATTGAAAAGAATGGTTTTACCTCCTAAAATTATTTATGAAGGAAAAAATTACTTCAGAGATTCAGCCTATGTTTAATATTTGAGATTTGGATTCCATCAAGCATGTTTTCTGGAGAAATGCCATTCAGGATTTAATTTGCTTTAAAGACTAAAGGCATAGGGCCAAATTATTTACTGAGGGCCAATTCATGCACATCCCGGCCTCCTAAATATCCATTCAATTGCATTACTCTCCCACTTCCTGGAATAGTTTAATCTTTTTTTGTAAGTGCAATGATGAAAGAGGTGCTGTGGCACAAAGAAGCACAAACGAGGGCCAGGATGAACAAGGTTTTGATACAGGGATATGAAGAAAAACACATTTAAACAACATAATCCAGGCAGTTGCCAAGAAGAACTGGAACAGATTTAGTCAATGTTATAAAAACCAGAATTCAGAATGCATTTATAATTTAAATTTATATACTAATTGCATTTAGTATGCAATTTAGACCACTAGTGTGTCCTAAAGAGCATGGAGCATCTTCAATTTCCCTTTAAGAATAAACAGAAGTGTCCCGAATATATGAGTATTTCGGTACAGCAAACTGTCCTAATACAATATAAGTAAAACAAAAATGGAAGCAACCCAACTGACATTCCCTTCAGAATGTTACTTTCTCATATCATATTTTCAGGCTGGGGAGGGAGTTCTAAATCTAGACAAACAATAGCTGTTGAGATAAATGGGTCCCTAAGGGCAAGGAAGCAAACAATGCATATGTAAAACATAAAGAAAACAAACATCCTGTCTCTCCACGGTTTGAAGTTCCTGCCCCAGAAACAGGACCTGTTGTTAAAGAATGGGAATTTCTAACTACACAAGCTCAAACAGCTTGTTTTCTTTCATAAGGCTCAGCTTGTTTTCATAGCAGAGAAACACTAAATCTGGGATATTTTCCCATTGTCTATTTACATGAGCACTTAATTATATGTAGAATACATGGACACTCAATGACTACAGTGTCCATATTCACAAATTTATGAATATTTAGTGCTCATTACAATATCCTCCATCCCTCTGGAGATCGGTTCCAAATGCTGCTTTCAAACTGTCCCTCCCAGATGAAATAATCCCATCCCAAGATGTTTCTAGCTTCCAGCTTTCTATAATTTTATTATGTCTCCTTTTGTTGAGAAAGAGGAATTAGTTAATTTTCCAAGCTTTCCTAATTAAGAACATAAAATCTGAAACATATTGTCTCAGAAAATGGCCCTTGTTGCCATTTCTACAATGATTGTTGGTTGTCTAACTTGTATTTAGGAGACTTAGCTTCTTCTGAAATCAGTAACTGTTTAAGAAAAAGCTGTCTTCCACATTTCAAACTAAAAGAATCAATAAAACATTTAGGTGCTTAACTCATAAACTGTAAATGGCATTTCAGGTTTGCTCTCAGGAAACAGTTTATTTTCTCCAGAAAAGGACATGGTTGCTGCGTAGACAACTGTTGGGGAAACCAGTTTCATCATATAAGTTGAGTTTCATAGAGTTTAGAGGGGAAAATGCTATTTTTTAACTAACCATTATGTGCCTATAACAGATGAATAATGGAGGTAAATTATTTTTATTATTTCCTTACGGATGTGAATCTGTTCACTTAAGAATGACCTTCATGTATTACTTTTGAAGAGAAAACAGATGGAATCAGTAGAGTAAGTCATATTCAGATATACATTTAAGTGGGTAGACAGAAAATTGAATGCAATAAAAGGTAGAAGAAAGCAAAATGATGGGGATAATTTGTAAGATATTACAAGGTTCTGAAGGCTAGGAATCAGGAAAAGCTGAGATAAAAAGAAATGTGACATATATAAGATGATAGGGAGGAGGTAAATATAAAAGACTGGGTTCAAAGTTTTTATTCATAGTAATTTTCAGGTTTTGTGTCATAAAATTTGGGGATTTTCACTTCTTAAAAGCCATAAAAGTATCCTCTCATTTGACATTGTCCTTCTAAGTATCTGCATATTTTATTCTTCCTTACTAAAAATGTTAATAAATAATACTCAGTAATACCTGATTACTGAACTTCTTAAATTATTCATAAATGACATGTAAAGAGACTTCTATTTTAATTCTTGCATCAGAGCAGGGTTTCTTCTTTGTGTAACTATCAAAATTCTTTCTTATTGAAACAAGTATCCAAAGGTAATGTACTAATTCACGGATATTTTGCTTTGCTAGATTTGTAATTGTATTCATCTTCTAGAAAATTTGGGATAAAAATAATCTCTGTGGTGTTCCACCAGGTATATTAGCATTATCAGTGATATGCTTCTTTAATGCTCATATTAATGCTCATATCATGTTCATATTGAAAAAACACGAACATGAACCTTGTGCTAATTAGACACATGAAAAATCCAGTGAGATGCAAAGTGTTAGATTTAATGGTACCTCAGATTACACATTTTAATCAAAACTGTGAAGTTAATACATAATGCTAATGATACCAGAGAAATTAATTCAAACAGATATATTGTAACATACTATTAGGCTTAAGAGCATTTCTCTTTAGAGGTTTCTAATCTATTGCCTAATTATCTAATTAGTAACAAGTATTTCTAATTTTTTGAACTTTTAATGAGAAATCTTGGCAGGCTGAATACTGTTTTCTTTTTTAGCAGAAAATATATAAAATATAATTGCTACTTTTAAGCAGTAATGTATCTTTATCAATTTATACCATGATATGTCAGGACAATATTTTAAAGCCTATACTTGGCAGTAAAAGGCAATGAATCCATTACTTTTCTGTGAGGTCTAAAAATTCAGAGGGTGCTAAGGAAAAGGAGCAGGCAGCCTCAGTATCTTTCTAGACATATTTTGATACCATGCCAGCATTGAGTAAAAATATTCATGCCCCTGTCTATTCCTACTGATCATGAACACCAAGGCTTGAGAAGATAAAATAAAACAATTCTAGCTTATGGATTTTGTGCTTCCTACATGCACTCTGAATCATGTGTGGTAATGATAAAAGAATCATTGCACATTAATCTGGACCCCTTTTAAAAATCTTTATCCACATACATAGTGTCCCATCCTTCGAATAAATGGAACTGTTAATGTTCTGTTCAGTAAGAAAGAGCCTTGTGACATAGGAAAGAAAACAGGTAAGCAAGCTTTTGAAGAAAGTAAATTACTGTTACATATGTGATTCTCTTGTATATCTTACTATAGTAGAAGTACAGTAGACAATTTGCATCAGGAACCAGAATAGTTTTGGAAAAATATCTCTTTTGCTTTCTTGGTAACATCAGGATAAAATTCTGCTACTCTAAGGGAAGCACTACAGCAAGACATACAAATTTACTATTACCACACATCCTGCCTAAGAATTGTTAACATTTCAGAATAGGTTTTTAGTTTACCAAACCTTGCTACAGACAACTTCTCTTTTAAGACTGAATTCCTGAAAAAAAACACAGGCCAATCTTATTCTTTCTCCTAAACTGCTATTTCTGCTCACTCTTTCAAACTTGGTAACTCTAAACTGTGTACAAAGGGTTCACTGATTTCCTCCCTGCACTTCAGCTCTTCTAAGAGTGATTTCAGTGCAACTGCTCATGCATCTGCAGAATCATACTTCTCTTCAGTAACAAAGTATAGATCTAGCTGTAAATGTCTAGCTCAAAATGATCTGAAAAAGTTTCTTCTCTGAAGATTTTACTCATCTTACTTAGTTATTATCCAGCAAAATGAATAAAATTCTCTATTTCCACAACTAAGCTGAATGAAACACTGAGACTTATGACTTAGTTCATAAGGAAGGATAGAGAAAAAGTCTAATTTTCGTTGGGGATTTTTGCCAAAATAATTCTTACAAACTTTACACAGACTGCGCGTACACTTTTTATGTTGCCATTCTTGCATCAAAATCTTATAAACAAAAAGAACAAACCAGATATGAAAAGCAAATAGTTCACTGTTAGCAGAAATAATATATTTCAGTCTTCTTTTCTAAATAACCTAGTTAATACAGAAAAGTCTTAATAATAATGCATTTCAAGCTTGTATACAGTAAACACCTTCCCAGTGATCTTCTCCTTTCTCTGGTAAAAAAAAAAAAAGACAAATTTGTCTATTTTGGTAGACCAAAGACCTTATAATATGTTCATATTTTTATCTGCAATTAAAAAGGAAGAACTGAAAGAAGTTAAAAAGTCTTCACAGTAAATGTTTGGTTCAACTTAGATATATTTTATATCTAGCAGCTAAATTCCTCCACTTATAATTGATGTGCTAAGAATAAAACTGCAGATGGCCCTGCTATAGAAACTAAAGGAAGTATTTTTTTACTGATATTATTTTGTTGTGCTTGAATGATGTTTGCATCATTAATACGCTGCAAACTCTTTGGTTTAGCTCCCTGTTTGATTGTGGAATCATTCTGCCTTTCATCCTAATTAATTTCTAAGAAAATTGTGTTGTCATTTCTGGGTATGATGGAGAGATCAGAGCAAAAGTCCCTCACTGGGACCTCACTTCTCCTGGATTTCAGAGATTTTTATTGTGGAGTCTTGCACAAATAAATTTGGAAGTAAATCACAAAGGCAATAATCCTAACCAGACAGCACTGTTTCAGAATGTGTGTTCCTCTTTCTTCTTGATCAATACAGGGGTGCTGAACTCTGATATTTTGTTTTGGTTTTATTTAGATCCCTTCCTAGTGAGTGAATTACAGAGAACAGATAATGACACAAATACGGTAGATTAGAGGGAAAGCATTTTTTTAATGCACTTAATAAATTACTCATAAAAATGCTAAACCACAGGTGTCAAATTACTCTGACTTTACAATCTCAGATACTTTCTGGCAAAATTTTCCACTCAGTCAGTGCTCCATATTCTACAGTATTGTGCGTAGTGCTGGTAAACAATTAAATTCACCTCAAGTTTCCTTCTTCTTCCCTACAGAAGACTATTAGAAGATCTGAAGCTAAATCCAAACAATTTTTTTTTTAACTGGGAAAATATAGCTCAGATAAGTGGCTTGTGGGACTAAAGGTTTTCATTGCTTTAAATATTATTTACAAAATTTTCACATGTATGGTTTAAAATGGATGCCCTTGACTGTGCATTTTCAGATATGTATACTTAAATATCATATTTTTAATATATAAATTAGATATGAAAATATTATAAATAAAACCACAATATTTTGAATATTCAGATTTTTGGCTTATGTAAACCAAGTCGATAACATTATGACAGTTAAAAGCATGAGATAAATTGGTCAGGGAGACTTGACTTATCTTTTGTCCATTGGTTCACGGTCTGTGACACTTTTAGCCACAGTGACATACAAACAAACAGTGATAACAGTGCATATTATTCTCCCTCAGGATTGTGAAACTTCATTAATAATGCCAGCCAACATTGTTTTCAGGGTCAAGTCATGTTTCAGTTTTCTAATCTCCAAGACCAAACTACTGTAAAAATATATGAAAACCCCATCTTGGTTCATGAAAACTGAAAAGCTTATAATTTGTCAAAAAATGATCTTTCTTCCTCAGGCTCTCTGTCTCCCTCTTTTATTAAATACAACTCTTCATACTCATACCCAAGTGCTGCAGATCTATCTGCCTTTTTGACAGAACAGTCTTCTGAAACTTCTGAAATTTTCAGAGTTTAGCTTCTGTGGGCATTTTCTTATGCTTCAGCTATCTGAGGCTTGGTGCTGTATTTTATAATGTAGATCCCAAACTCCAAACTCCTTGTAATTTTCTTAAATGTAAGAAAAACATTAAATTTATTTAATTATACCCTCATTAAGAAAGAAAAGGAAAAAAAAAACCCAGACAATTCTTTAGTTCAAAAAGTAGATTTTTATTTATTTTTCTAAACAATGTTGCCAATAAAACAAATCAGTAAATTAAGAGTTCAGTACTGTATCAAAAAATAAAAGCATAAAATCATAGAATCATTAGGGCTGGAAAAGGTCTCTAAGATCATTGAGTTCAGTTGTTAGCTCAGCATCACAATCTTCCCCATTAAAACATGTATCCATGAGCTGCATCCCCAAGCCTTTTGAACATTTCCAGGGATAGCGATTGCTGAACCACCTACAGATGGCCTCAACCATTGATGCAGCCTGCCCAGATCCCTCTGTAGAACCTTCTTCCCCTCCAGAAGATCCTGTTGAACTTTATGTCATCTTCAAGCTGTCTAAGGCTGCACTCAGTCCCCTCATACAGATCATCAAGAAAGATATTAAACAGAATTGGCCCACGAACTGTGTCCTGGGAAACACAATTTATGACCATCCACCAGCTGGATTTAACTCCAATCATATCCATTCACAGAAAGAGTAAATTAAATGAAAATATTGTTACAATAAGGAAAACTTTAAGAATATTTTTATAAAATACTTATTTAAAATCTAAAGGTCTTGAAACTAAAAATAATTGATCAAAATAAAAAGCCTATCTTTTACAAATTTTTCTCCCCTTTTGGTTTGATGAAAGATTTGCATTTTCCAAAGAATATTACTTTAAAAATGCAGGACAGTAAATCTTTCTAGCTCAGTAAGCAATCTTACACTTTACTGAGTTCTGTGACATAAGCCTACCTTTAATTTCCCTGTATGTTTTTGGATAGTAAGGGTGACTTAGCATTTCTGGGTTGGTTTAACAGCTTGCCTGCATTTGCTTGAATGTCTAATTTAATTTCGTTGTGCTGACCTACACATTCGCTTTAATTACTTTATTTGGTGTGTGAAGCTGAGGAATAAAACATCTTAGATCTGGCATATTTAACTTCATGATCCTAAGCAAGTCATCAAGATCCTCTCATTTAACAATTTGTTAAATGGAGAGATAAATTCAAAGTTTACCTGATTAAGTACTGTATTGGGCTTGCATGGCCAGGTTTTGCTAGCAGTGGGACTACAGAGGTGGCTTCTGTGAGAACATGCCAGAAGCTTCCTTCATGTCTGGCAGAACCAATGCCAGCTCCAGGACAGACTTGCTGCTGTCCAAGTCTGAGTCCATTAGAGATAATACCTGAAGTAATTGTGTCCAGGGAAGAGAGAAGTGTTAATATGTGAAGTGACAACTCTGCGGGCACCAAGGTCAGTGCAAAAGGAGGGTCAGGAGGTACCCCGGGTGCCAGAGCGGAGATTCCCTGCAGCCCATGGTGCAGACCATGCTGAAGCAGCTGTGCTCCTGTAGCCCATGGAAGATCACAGAGATGCAGAGATCCACCCTCAGCCTGTTGTGGACACCTGTGACAGAGCAGGTGGATGCCCAAAAAAGGATTGTGAACTGTCGCCCTGATTCTTAAGATTTTCTAAAACCTTCTGAGTTTACATTCTATTGGAAAACTTTCCCACACAGTTTCTGTAAATAACATATTGTTTTGCATTCCTTCATGGGGCTGGAGAAACTTGATGTACTAGTGGTTTGTCCAACGTCTTTGGAGAGGTGGCCCATTCACTCTCCAATCCACTGTCACCTTTGGAAAAGTATAAAAGTTAGAGTCAGAAAATAAACTTCGTCTTTTACCTTGCAAAGTGGCAGGTAGCTCACGTTGTGCTTTCTCGTGTCCTATAGCGACAGTGAACTTGTGAGAAGCCCATGCTGTAGCAGGCTCCTGGAAGGGACCTGAAGACCTGTAGAAAGAGGAGCCCATGCTAGAGAAGGTTTCCTGGTGAGACTTGTGACCCTGTTGGGGACCCACACTTGAGCAGGCTTTCTTTGAAGGACTGTACCCCTTGGAATGGGACTCACATTGGAGCAGTTAATGAAAGAGCTGTGGCCTGTGGGAAGGATCCCGTGATGGAGTAGGGCAAGAGCTCCTCTCCCTGAGCAGTAGCCATAATAACATGTGATGAACTGACCACGATTTCCCCATCTCCCTGTACCTGCGGGGGAGGAGATGGATGCTGGGAAAGAGGGACGGGTTCAGGGAAGGTGTTTTTAATATTTGTTTCACTTCTCAGTATCTTACTCTGATTTTGACTGATATCCCCAAGTCAAGTCTGTTTAGCCTGTAATAGTAATTGATGAGTTATCTCTCCCTGTCTGAACTCATAAGCCTTTACATCTATTTTTTCTTCCCTGTCCAGTTGTGGCAGGGAGTGATAGACAGCTTTGGATGCATATGTGGCATCCAGTGAGGGTATACAGTTTCAAAAATTATCTGTATAAGGGTTTGTGAAGTCATCGGACTATAGGATGATGAATGGTGTGTAACTAAGACAAGTCCTTTTATAAATTAAACACCAGTTGAAAAGTATAAAATAAATAAAAGTAATGGTTAGTAATTCAGGGTTATTTTCAGCAGTGTTATGTATGCTATTTCAATAAAAAAATCATAGTATGAAGGGATTTATAACAAGCTTATCATTCATTCATTCTAAAGCTTCTCTGACTAATCTCATAGCTCCATGTTTTTCTTCCTAATGCATTCAGACTCTGAGTGGCCGATCTTGTCTCCTAGTCATCAAAATCTCTAATTTCCCAAGTACTTCATTCATAACCTTTAAGCACGTCCACTCTTTTCTGTTCCAAGTAGTATCTTAATTTTTTTTTACCACATTAAGCTCCCTTTCAACTCCCTAACCCGCTGGATGCCATCCTCACCTACATAGTACCTCTGTGCCACCCCATTTTTATACTCTGCTCCAAAGTCTCAAAGGTCCAAAGATGAACCTCATCTTTCTTGCCATCCAAATCCTGTAAATAGCATAGTCCACTCCCACACTTTCTACATAATTTAAATACACATCATGGTCCTATAACTTCTGCTGTTGCTCTCCCACTGATCATGGTAACTTGCTTTTCATTCCAATCCTCCTTACTCCCTTCTTGGCCAGGAACATAGACTTGGCTGCTGTGGGAGGAATTTACCCTAACAAGGCTTTTGCCAAAATCTACTTGGATGCAAGCAACATCACAGAAACTGAGATCCAAAAAAAAAAAAAGGGCAAAAAGACAGACTTTGCCCAAGAAAGTGTGTTGTTCTCTTTTTATTTGACTTACTCGGAGAAGGGAGCAAACTTGTAATTTTTCAGTTGGACAAACCTGAAGGTGATGGTACAGACTTGCAGAAGGATTTGAAAATGTTATATGAGTAGTGTCTGCTGATGGATCAGCAGATGAAATTCGGTGTTGATAAGTGCAAGGTAATACGCCTGAGGGAAAATATGACAGAAAGTTAGCTGCTACTTCTCATGTAAGTGATCCTGAAGCTACTGTTGACAGCTCTCTGAAAATTTCAACTATGTTCAGCATCAGAGAGATGAAAAGTATATTAAATAACTACATGTACTATACATAATTAAGAATCATAATTATATTATAAGTATTATTATATAGTAATTAATGTATGGTTTGCAAGCAGTTTCAGTGCTGTGTGCAGTTCTTTTGATCTTTATTTTAATCATTAAAAAGACTTTTAAAGAAAGAAGAGATTTTCTGTCAAAATTATTTCCTACTTTGGGGCATGGCAAGGTAAGTATTTTGACTTATGAAAATAAACTAGGACTGGGACACTTTAGTTGAGAGAGTAAAAATAATCAATTAATGGAGCAAGTGGATAGTGATTATTTCTCATTATACAAAAAATAACTAATACATAATGAAATTATCCAGCAACTGATAAACTGTTTTAAGCACAAACATAGAAATATGTTGGTGTATAATTAGTTATGATAATTTACAATAGGAATATGTCTTGGGTACATATTTAGCTTGGCAATATTTAGTCATAAGCTGGCTTTGGAATGGTAACCCATGGAAGATTTATATAGTATATGCCCTATTTCTTATATCATTAAATTAAACATCTACCACTGAGTACTGTCAGAAGAATTTGAAGATTTGAAGAATTTGAAGAATTTAGAAATGCTCCAGGGTCTTGCAAGTACTGCTGCTGCTCTCCCACTGATCACACAAAAGATACATTAGTTTAAAAAATAAAAAAGTCCCAAAACCCAAAAAACCCTACACTCATTCACTCATACACTCATTCACTCATTCCTTATCCCTCCCACCCCTCAAGATTATTTCTTTATTTATTCCCATTTAGTGCTACTTTCTTAGCATAATCACACTTGAAAGATCAAATAAAAGAAATAGCATGAATTAGACCTATGAAAAGGAAGTTAATAACTCGATGTGTATTTTTTACAGTGATTGGCAGGTGGATTGATATTAAGCTTTTTTTTCTGTGCATTTTGTTACTTATTGCACACTTGGTTTTGCTACTAGCCCCAGTTGGGCCCAGGTTCCTAGCACATTTATTTTTCCCAGGATCAGAATGTGCAATGAAACCTATTTCAAAGAAAGAAGCAAAATCATGCAAATCTTTGATGCTTGCCACAGCTCCCCCTGCCAAAAGAAGAGAGAAATTCCATCAGCAAAGAGAAACTATCAAATAAGGGAAAAAAAAATCCTTAGTTGTCCATAATTAGGCCACTAACTGAAAGTCTCCTGAAAAGTAACAAAATATTATCAATCTTTTTTTCACAAAAGAAATAATAAGAAGGATTCCTTAAAAAAGTATACATTTTTGACACTACACATAAAATTTTTCTAAAATTACTATGTAGTTTACTTTTGAAACAATAAAATTATATTAAGAATGGTAAAGTTCATATGTAAGTATGAAGCTGGTATGAAACATCAAAGCAATAACTCTTTTATGATGCACAAAATGGCTAAAAAAAAGTAGTGAATGTCAACTGATAAATCAGAGACAGAAACCAGGGCTTTGCGTCAGGTTTTGCAAAGCTTTAGTTTCATAAGCAAAGTACAATTTCTATTACAATAAAAAAGTCTTTCCAATTACATCAACAGACAGTGAATTAAGCCTCAGGTCTGGAGGTTTAAGTATGTCATAAGTCAGAGGTGGAATACATTTCTGATTTCTGTGACATAGTTTCGCATCTAATATGTAAGTGTTGCTCTGTAGGAGTCTATGATGATATAAATAAAATTGAGAGGTCTAAATACATATAAATATATTACAGATACAAATAAATGTGAGGAATAATCCAGGTATGAATCAGTAAGAATGCTGCATTATCATTATATCAAATGAATATATATTTTTCACAGCTATTTTTCACAATTTTTTTTTTTTATAACTGCTAGAATTTCTGTATCAAGAAATTGACATTCTGTGAAGGAAAGATCACTGCAAACATAAGCTTCCACTCTAACCTTATATGTTGAAATAAAAATGACTTCCTCGGCAACCTTTCTTTTTCTAAATGTAAATTAACCTTTTTTATGTAATTTTTTTCCTCCCTCCTATATCTAAATTATCAAATTAATAGGAAACTTGCATTTTCCTAACTTATTTAGGAAATTTCTTCATTTAGGGAATATCTGACTGTTAACGAAAAAAAAAAAAAGAAGAGATGAAGAAAAATAAGAGAGCTCATAAGAGAGAGAGAGAGAATGAGAGAGAGAGAGAAAGCAGGTCTTTGAATGAAATAAAATGTAAGTTTCAGAGATAACTAGTTTATGCTATGTGGCTGCTAAGAAAGCAGTGGGGATTTAGAGATTCAGAGGAAGAAGAGAAGGATACCATAGTGCAGTCAGGTTTAGTGAGCTGTATAATCTACTTAAAAGTTTGATTAGAAATTCTATTGTATCTGGACAGTAGGCAGACTGCTTCATAGACAAGAAGGAAAGCAATGAGTTCTTAAACTTTCATGTGGCAGCACTCCCATTGTTGTCTCTTTTTATTAATGACATGGAGGCAACCATGATAAGTCTAAATGGGCAGAGCACTGATTGGCTTAAGTGAACTTCCTATCTATAAAGCCCCTATAGTATCCTTTTCTGCTGGATTTCTATAGCAACAACTGAAGGGCAGCAGCAAATTGATGAAAAAAGTAGCAAAACCCTCTCCTGCAGGTATAATTTGTTCTTAACTCTAGTTCTCTGTCAAAGATCGCTCTTTCGCTATTGGAGGATGTGAAACCGTGTTTGCTTCAGAGAGGTGAGTAAAACAGTCATGCCTATGGTCCTGACATAGCGTACACTCCAGAACACATACACAGATAAATGAATATCTGTATTCAATGTATGCATTTTGTAAATACATCTTGTACCTTGTTAGTTATTTATTGTAATGTCCTCAGATACTAGGCATTACCTATATTTATAGTGTTAACCTATGACCTATAACTGAGGTCAATTTAAAGGATGATATTAAATTATTTTTCCTCAAATTATCATCTGCCTTTACCATAAGAAGTGCTTGAGATTATGTGTTATGAAAATATTTTAGAATAATGTTATTCTTATGAAATATCTGTAAGAAAGTTATAAAAGAGAAAAAGTGGTTTAAAGGAATCTGTGAAATCTGTAAAATGTGAAACAATTTCAGTACTTCATAAATTCATCTGATTTTCTGTACTAATTCAACATAGTAATGTCTACACAGTCTCAGATTGTTTTTTAATTATGCATACAACTACTGACATTTGTTTTTCCATTTCACACTGTTGATACAACTGCCTTGTGCAAGTTGCATTAAGTGCTTATTTGCCATTAACATTGAAGATTATAAGTATGGTGTACTTTAAACTTACTTCAAATTATTACTCTGCAAATGATCTATTACAAAATATTTAAAATATTTGTTTATTTTGTAACAAAAAATAAATTTATGGTTTTTTTTCTGTAAATAACATATAGAGAAGTTCAAGATCACAGGCTAAACATAATTTTATTCTAGCCTTGCATATGCAGTAACAATATCTATATAATGCACATTGATGTCATCAACATCATAACAACCGATGCTGAAACATTTTGATACAAGAAGGAAGGGGCTATAATTATTTAGCTTCCCAACAATTTCTATTTTTCCTGCAGTTTAGTGCAATACACTAATTTCTTCCCTCTAAATTATATTTTATTCCAAGAGCTCACAAGATGATTGCATCATTTATACCATAATGTGTTCCTGTTATCATCTGATTCTAACAGATTTTTACTTTCTGTATTCATATCAGAGAGAGATTGTGAATTGACTGTGAAATCCTTGAAATGATGACCTGCATCTGACATAACTTTAAATGGTTCTTGTAGTTTTTAACATAAATTTATATAAGTTTCCACTAAATGAAATTGCTTAAGAAATACAGGAACAGCACATTTTACTCCTGCATAGTTCATCATGTTCATCATGTTCATCAAGCTTCTGTATATCAGAAGCAATTTTACTTGATTATGCATAGGGACAGAACTTCAAAAATCAAGAGAGATGAAGATGGAGGAGAGCTTTTGAGATATTTTATTATATTTCATTGTAGAAGGGTTTTACCCATTATATCCACTGGATATTTATTTAATTACAGAGAATTTAAATTTTCCTTCCTCTCCAAATACCTGAAGAAATTACTAGATAATTTATTGCTGACTGCTGGGCACCACAAATTTTAGACTTGTGGTCCAAAGTAAATTAGGTAGACAGTAAAATAATCCAAAAGTAAAATACAGTTCAAGAGGAAAAACTGAATTGCTTCTTTAATTAATTATCATAAGTTTTAATGAGCATAAGCTCTATTAACTCTGAACTCTGGTCTACATTTCAGAGATGGTCAAGAAGGATCCTAATTACAGCACATTTTTACTTCTTCAGCATATCTATATTCAGCTGCATGAATTCATTGAAAGAAGATGCAATTGACTTCAGACAGTATATAATATTTCCTTTCATTTCAGGAGACATTCATAGCTATGGAAATTACAGACCAGAGAAGACAGAAAAGACATGATCAAAACATATCCTAAGCCCTGAGGTCTTCAGTGCTTGGAAAGTAGCATAAACTCTTGTCTAGTCATACTAAAAAATATCAGCATAGAATTCCAGATCAGCTCTGTGCCTCAGAAAAGATATGATCTAATAGCTTTTATGGAACACTCTTCAATATTCATGTTCAGAGCAGCAAAGCTATTTGCAGCATCATGGACACTTAAAAACATAAAGAAAAATGGCACAAGGAGATAAAACTGAAATAATACTATTCCAAGTCATCAAAGTATCATTATAGGAAGAAAGGACAAACAGTTCAAATAGATAACTATGAGGCATAGCAGTGCACTTTTCCTTGCTGAATATTTGACCAGAGGTGATTAGAAAAAGTGTGTCAGAGACAGGAGGGAGAATCTGGAGAAATATCTGTAGTAGAAAATATTTCCATTTGTGGTGGGTTGACCTTGGCTGGACACCAAGTGCCCACCAAGACACTATATCACTTCTCCCCTCAACTGGATAGGGGAGAGAAAATATGATGAAAGGCTTGAGATAAGCACAGGGAGAGATAATTCAGCAAGTACTATCACAGGCAAAACAGACTCCACTTGGAGAAATTAAGTTATTGCCAATCAGAAGTCGAGTAGGATAATGAGAAATGAATCCAAATCTTAAACTACCTTCTTTGCACCCATCCCTTATTTTTGGGCTCTGCCTGCCTTCCTGTTTCCATCTCACATTTACTGTTAAATAAAAGCCATGCTATTGGCTTAGGCATATGGTCTTGTTTGCACCTTAATTGCAGCAGAGGCATCCCTTATAATCAAATCATAACTGTTTGTCATATCCATGAAGTCAGAGGACAGAATCGAGTGGTGCTTTTCAGTCTGCAGCTATTGAACCAGTATTGCTTATATGACAAACATAATTAAAGTGCTAATTACAATTCCAAAGGAACAAAAAATATGTTAATCATGATTCAGCAGAAATTGACATGCTGTAAGTTCCTAAATAGAAGTATCATGTTCATAGCTTTCCTCAACAATGTGACATAGAAAGCAAATATGAATTACATAAAGTACAGTATTAACAATTCTTGTCTTGAAGAAAATGGGAGTCATAAAACATTTTGGAAGTAATGAAATACAGTAAACTGAAAAAAGATGAGATTGAAACAGAAAAGGTTTCCTATATTTTCTTTCCAGAGAAGTAGAATTTGTAAAACTTAATTCCTTGTGTTCTCTTGGTTTTAGAAGGCTACATAGAACAATATTAAGGCATAGTTAACTCATAGAAAAGCAGAAAAACTAGAAAGAAAACGTTCAGCTGTACATTATGAGGTAATCATAGCAACACAAATCTCCAAACCAGCATGATATATGATGATGTATTGGGTGTGTTCTCCCTCTTCTGTGTGAGGAATTCAGAAGGGCAGCTGCAGTGAGGGTGAGAATTATCTTAAAATTGTAATCATTCAAAAGAAGATCACTAAGAGAATTCTCAAATTGTAAAGAAAATAGTTAATGATCATCACAGGATAAATGGCATACACAGGAAACTGGGAAGACTGAGAAGTCAGAAAAACAGTGAAGAAGAAGCATCCATTATTTTGGGAAGTTATGGAATTTTTTCATCGTATAAGGAGTTTAGATCATGTTACTTAAATGATCTAACCTGCTTTATCATGGGACAGTTGCTCTGGAGTTTATTCTAAATATCTTTCGTATTCAAAAAAAACAATATAAAGGATAATTTAAAAAAGAAAGTTGATAATCTAGCTGCTTATGTTTCAAGGGTAATGCATAGTTTTGTCTGTCTTTGCGTATGACAAATGGGGACTTCCGTTGGGTCTAGCAGAAATATTAAAGCAGAGTCCATTTCATTTTAGGGGAGTCTTTTCTGAGAAACTAGCCAAAGCAGTTCACATAATTTTAGAGTCTGCATTCAACGGATGATATTTTTTCACATGATGAAACAAGCTGACCTGGGGTGTGCTCCAGGATGAAGAGAAATGAAAGCAGGTGCAATGGGAGGACATAGGTGGTAGACCCAAAGGAATTTGAAGCCTGTTGGAAATATCATGGGGAACAATGCTAATTCTTTAGTAATAAAAAAATAAATAATTAAAGTGGATTTGTAATAGCAAGATACCTACTGGAAACAGTATTTATAGACATTCAAATTAATTCTTGCATTGTATTCTTTCAAAACACATGAGACTGCAAGTTAGGCTAGTGATGAAATCTGAGTTCAGAGAAATCTTAGTCCCTTCCACTTTCTCAGGGGACATCAAACAAAGGTTTCTGTCTATGTTTGGAGAATAAGGAAAACTGAGCACTTTTTGGCATCTAGCCAACCTCCACTGAGAGTTAAATGCATTACAATTGAGGTTTGAAGACAAGCAGCAGGATTCTGAGCATTCAATGCAGAGCAAAAGGAGAAAGGTTCAGCTGTGCTCTTTTAAAGACTGGTGCCCACAGGACAGGTGAGAAGTCCTCTTATTCCTAACTTCTGCATAATGCTTTGAATTGAAGAATGCAAGGAAGTGAGTGTAGAACATTTTACCTCTGATAAAGAAATCAATGAGCAATTTAATAAATGTTTTTCCTGTGATGTGTCTGCCTCCTGGGGTTGTCACAGAACACCTTTTTCGAGAAAAAAAGAGATAGATCTCACTGAACTTGAAAACCTTCCTGTAAATCTCTTTTTTCAAGTAATTCAGATAAAAAAGCCAAGGTACCATTGATTGTTGCAATTTATTACTGATGAGTTTGTGTCTGGAATAGGAAAAAGAAGTCCATGAAATATTGTTGAAATAAATTAGTCCTTCAAAATCATAACACTGTTTTAAACATCAGAAAATTAATGTTGCTCTCCAGGTTTAGAATAGTGTGGAACCATAAATATATTAACTTGTTGATGAAGCACTGTTCTGCAACTGTGTTGGCCCATCCTGTCTCCTTTGTTTTCTAACATGATCTTTTCTCAAAATCACAGAAGTATATTTTCCTCCTGCTATGAAACAAATGAAAAGTAAGGATATAAGTAAAAGATAGAGCAGATTGCAGTCATCAGGAGCAGGGATTGCTCAGACAAGTGTACTGACCAGCCACAGTTTACAACCAGACACTTTTGTACCCCATTCCATTTCTTCCTCCTTTGCTTCCTTCTGTTCCCCCTTGTCAAGCATATTCCCTCATTAGTTGAAACAGTCCAAACAGCAATCTGAACCCTCAGGTTCTCATCCTTACTATTTTCAAAGTCGTTGTTTTCTTGCATTTTTGTGATCAAAAAGCTCAATTCACACACTTAAATTTGTGTGCCTGACAAATATTTCCTGTCTTTGTCTCTATTATGTTTTTCTGTCAGATCTATGCCTCCAAATGTTTTGTTTACCATCTCCCTTTTACTTGGTGTCCCTTTTGAGAAAGTTGTTGATCAGAAAATTTTGCTGAAATAAACATTTCCATATTGAACATACCAATTATCAACTAATTTGACTGGCTAGGTTTGGTTGTCCCTCCCTCATCATTTGCCAGTCAGGACTGTGTCCCTGTATGTTCTTGTGCATGGTTTTCCTCCTTTCTCATTATCCATTTTAGCACCAAAAATATCCTTGGCCAGACACTCTTAAAAGAGCAGAGGCTTTCTCCTTACCCATCCATAGTTCCACTTGATTTGTGGCCCAGCCTTTAGTCACATCTCTTCATCTTCCTTCTGTCAGTTCCCTTGTGATCTAAAGGTGGGTCTTCTAATACTCCTTGGTATTTTGTAAATTTACTAGTCCTGGTCAGTAATTTCTATTATGACAAGCAGTCTGTTTTGGTTCAACCCAGCTGGAAACCAAGCAAAAAGCAGCTGCTCACTCATTACCCCCAAGCAGGATGTGAAGAGAATAAGAATATAAGTGAGAAAACTCATAAGTTGAGATAGAGACAGTTTAATAGGTAAATAAAAGAACTGCACAGACAAGCAAACCAAAACAAGGAAATAATTTGCTCATTCCCATCACCAGACAGTTGTTCAGCCATCTCCAGGAAAACAGGGTTCTTTCATACATAATAGTTATTTGGGAAGATAAACACCATAACTCCAAACCTTCCTCCTTTTCTCCTTCTTTCCCTAACTTCTATTCCTGGGCATGACACCATGTTTAATTTTCATGACTGTGAAATATCATCACTCTTTTATTATTTTTAATAGCTGAATTTTGTATTATTTACATATATATGTAAATATAGACATGTAGAATATATTTTGTCACATATAACGATCACATGATAATTTTTTATGTATTTCTTGTTTCTTCCTTGTAACATATTGGAGGATAATAAATTATAAGCAAACAACAAATTTAAATTACGTCTTCTTTTCAAAATACATGCCAGTCTAACACTATAAGAGAGGCATAAGAGACACTTTGAGTCAAGCTCTCTGCTCCTTGCAGTGCTACCTGAAACTTAGCTGTATAATTAACAGCCTTCTCCAGATGCTCCTTGAACTCTGACCATCTTGATGCCACAACCTCTTCCCTGGGGAGGCTGTTGCAGTCACTGATCACCCTCTCAGTGAAGAAACTTTTCATAATGTCCAATCTGAACTTCCCCAATGCAGCTGCCTTCCATTTCCTCCTGTTCTATCACTGGTCACCAGAGAAAGATTAGCACCTCCCTCTCACTTTCCCCTTGAGGAAAATGTAGATTGCTATGAGGTCACCTGACTTTGTCAGACTGAAACAAATTACCTCAGCCATTCTTCATAAGTCTTAGTTTTGGCTGCCTTCCTCTGGATACAGTCCAAAACATTTATAGTCCTCTTAAACTGAGGCACTCAGAACTGCACACAGCACTTAACTACTCTGAAACTCAATGAGTGCACATTCAGGGTCCTTCATTCAGGGAGGGATAACCCCATGCACCACTTCATGTTGGGGAAAGCACCTGTGGAAAGTCTGATTGAAAGGAACTCTGCTGAGAAGGACTTGAGGGTCTTGGAGGAAAACAAGTCATGACTCATTGCCCATGAGTCAGGAGTGCGCCCTTGTGGCCAAGACAATCCTGGGGTGGATTATGAAAAGCATTGCCAGCTGTTTGAAGGAGGTGATCCTGTTTCTCTGCTTAGCCCTAGTGAGGTGACATCTGGAGTGCTGCGTCCAGTTCTGGGATCCTCAGTACCAGAGAGAGATGGAGGTCCTAGAATAGGTCCTATAGATAGCAACAAAGATTATCAACAGACTGAGCAACTTTCTTATGAGGAAAGGGTGTGGGTGCTGGGCCTGTTCATCCTCGAGAAAGATGCCTGAGAGGAGACCTCATCAATGTCTATCAGTGTCTAAAGGGAGGGTGCCAAGAAGGTGGAGCCAGGCTGTTCTTGGTGGTGCCAAGCAATAGGACAGGAGGCAATGGGCAGGCACTGACATACAGGAACTTCAATCTGAATATGATGAAGAACTTCATTACTGCACCGGAACAGATTTCCCAGAGAGGCTGTGGAGTTTTCCTTTACTGGAAATATTAAATAACTGTCTGAATACAATCTTGTGCCATGTGCTCTAGGATGACCCTGCCTGAGAAGGGAGGGCCAGGTGGACAACTGTGGTCCCTTTCAACCTGATCCCTTCTGTGGTTCTGTGAGGCAAGGCCACACCAGCGTAGTGTAGGGCAGGAGCATCATCTTGTTTGACTGGCTGGAGATTCTGCATCTGATGCACCCCACGACACAGCTGGCCCTTTTGGCTGCTGAGGAACACTATTGACACATCATCAGCAAACTCCCAGGTACCTCTCCATGGGGCTATTCTCCAGCTGCTTGTTCCACACTTTGTATATATTTGTATGTATTTCCAGAGAATCAAGTTTTTGTTGCAGCTGTATGTAGCTTATCTATGAAACAGAATTCCGGAGGAACTCAGATGATGAATCTAAAATCAAATGTACAATTAGAATATAATTGATTCCAGTGCATTTAATCAGGGAACCTGACATCTCTCATATAGAAAATAAAGAACATGTGTAATAAAATTCTTAATACCAAATTTGAAAGATTAAAACCAAGCAGCTTTCTCTTTTATTTTTTCTCTCCAAAGTTTCATATAATTTCAACTAGACAAATAAACTCTAGATGTATCAGTTTAATTACTATACTTATTATTCAGTGCAACTATATTATTCAATTAAATTGAAATTAAAACTAAATTGAAATTACAATCTGAATAAACTACTGCAGGAAGCTATAAGTAATATTATATTTGTGCTACACTTCTGCTGCATTTCATTTAAAATTCACATGAAAATATAATTAAATCAATATTAGTAACTTACTTTAGTTTTAGGTTAATCATATTTTAATGGAAACCCAAGAAGAAACGGGAAAATCACAATTAAGTCAGCATTTTATTTGCAGGTCTAAAGGCAAGTCCTTAGAGTCAGGGTTTCTTCAAAGACTATGTTTTCCATGTGTCTTGCCTGTTATAATGAAAATGAAGAAGGTAAGTAATATATACAAGGACAAGCTTTGGATGTTTATTGATGGCTTGGAATACTCTCATGTCTCATTACCAGATGATTGCAAAGCAAACTGTTCCTCAGTGTAATATCAAAATATGATATAAAAGGATATCCAAATGGTTGTTGGGATGTCTTCAGCTTTATGGAATATAACTTCTGTCATTATTCCCTGTTCGGAGGGCTTATTTCTTGATTGTTAGCATTATAAGAAAGTATTAATATACATGTATGTGTATACATATACATATATACACATACATCAAATCTCCAGGTTTATATTTGACACAAGGCAGTGCACATAAGGCCATATATTGACACTGTGCTTCTTATTTATAATCAGCCCGACATGCAGGTTATTTTACAGTTATGGATCAAACATTAAATACATGTTTTGCTGGAAATTGTGTTGAAAATATTTATTTAAAGTAAATTGAAAAAAATTATTTTTGATTATGTTTAAAACCAGTTTTATTATTGAAAGCTAACTTAAAATGTATTGTTAATGTTTGAGGGTGAAGATTATAGAGTTTTTATGGGGTTATAAAGCTACCTAATAGTGATTTAATATAATTAGAAAGATTCTATAACTGCTCAAGAATATTTCCAGTAGTTTTCTTCATGTATGAAGGTGATGAACAACCAATCTTCAAAACTAGTTTTGATATAACTTCTTTCAATGAAAACTTTATGTTTAACAGAATGCATTCAATTTAATATATTGTAGTTTTTGTTTAAATTTCTGAGAAGAAAAAGAAGTTAGGTGCATCTTAATCTGGCAAATTACTCTAACAGTAAATGTAACAAGACAAAGACTAATATACAACTTTTTTTATGCTAGCAGAAAAAACCAAATTGCTGAATTGATGGACTTCTCTGAAGAACTGTTGTTTACCACATGCAAAAGTTCAATTTTCTTTCTTTTATGAGGCATTTTCTTAACCTTTTGAGACTTAAGAAGAAGCAGACAGCTCTTTAGAAATCTGGGACTATGGATTTATTGCCATGAACCCCAGAGTCTCTTTAAAGAAAATTCCACCTTTTTTTTTTAATCTGATCATTTAAGTGATCTTTGGTGACAATGCAGAATACGCAAGAAAGAAAATGTAGTGCAAACATAAAAAAAAAACAGAGAGTATTCCAGGAAGCATTTATTATCAAAACAAAAGAAAACATGAATGCAAGAGAATAACTACTGAAAGTGTATGATCTGTATTTTTTTAAAATACCTTACAATACTAAACCAGAACAGCATTGCTAACACCTTCCATTATTAATTAGCATGCAGCTCAGAAAAATTTCCTATTGTTGCTTTTAAATACAGGTTTTAAAAAAAATGTCTAGCAGACACTTTTGAATATCTAAAGGAGAGCATTACTCTAGGGAGTTATATATGGGATGGATGTACTTATCCACAAGGAAAGAATGATCCTCTTAGCTACAAATACAACTTTAAGGAACAGTTTCTTCTCTTACACAGCAAAATTATTTGAAGACAAATACATCTGAAATCCTCTGTCTCAAGCTTAAGTGCCTGATTTAATACTAAATCTATTCAGTCAAAACTTCCCCTGTCCCTACAGTGGTAATCAGTACTTTTTTTTTGTACTTGTATAGCAGCTGTTTTTCTGATGACTAAGAGGAAATAAGACCTTTTCTCTCAAAGCAGTTGTCAATAGCATTTCACTGAGCCACTGGTAACTTAATTCTTGCAATTGTTCTTGTAATTATTGACAATTCTTAATGAATGACAGAACAATTATTTAAATAAAACTGCTGAGTACTTTAGTTGAGTGTTAGAAAAACTCAGTTACAGAAAATATTTGCTTGGAAAATATGCCACCACTTTCCTCAAATCAATAATTATAATTAAATTACTATAAAGTGACCCAGAGCCAGTCTTTCTCTTCCATCAGGTAGGATAAACTAATGGAAAAAAGTTACTTCTGAATTATAACATATTAAGGAAATAACCTTTATACTTCAAATAATTTATATCTCTTCATATCCCAACAGTTCAGTAAGTAAATTATACTGTATTGTAAGACAATTACTTTTGCTGATGTGTAGTAGATTGCTCTTTAATACAAATATCAGTTTCTATGAGTTGTTAAGTTAAAATCAGAATAAAATTGAGAAAGCAAGTAGGATAGAAGCCCTACTTATTAAAGAGTGATTCCTTCAAATGTTGGGGTTTTTTTTTTGTAATTGGCTCTGAACACCTTCTAGCAAAACTGATTACAGCAACTAGTCCTACTAAGCTTAATAAATTATAATTTTTCCTGGAGTACTGTCACAGCTAATAACATCAGTGGGACTACTAACATATCAGCTTGTGGAGGTCAGGCAGAATCTTATCCATGAGATTCTATTAATTTTTTATTTTGAACATCTGAGCATTATTGGGTGCCATCACATTTATTCGAGGTGTGACTGCAGTTGCATGCTTTCTATTTTAAAAAAGTATGAAGTAAAATGCAAGTGAAAAATGAAAGTCTACAGATTATATTTATTGATATACCAATTTCTGTGTTGTACTGGATTTATCTTTTGGCATCAGACTACTCTTGGTGAAGATACTAAGATGATAACTTATGAAATGAAAGCTATAACACAAAATTGTAGGTTTCTCTTATGTCTTTTGAAGATCCTGCAGTAAAGAAGTCTGCTGATTTTTATTCTTTCTGTTAAAAAAATAAAAAGAAAATGTAAAATATAAATAAATGCATTTTAAATATTAAAAACTGAATCAGGATTTTTTGACAATAAAGATGGAGATAAGCTATAAGTCATTTCAAATAGGCATGGAATAGTGATCATACAGCCATAGCCACTAGAATCTCTGTTTACATATTTACTCCATCTATACTATTTGTTAAGTGTAAATGACTATGATTATGTCGATTTTGCAACACATAAAAAAATTATCTTTCTGAAAATACAGGTCTCCTTTACTATGAGATTGTTTCTGAATGTTGCTAGTATATCTTGCAAAAGCAATTGCCAGAAGACAAGTTAAATAAACACTATCCTAATGGAAAACCCACATTTATAGTGCACTTGGAGAGTTAGGACAGGGAAAAACTGATAAACTACCTCAGATGTTATTCTTAGTGGATTTCCATCAGTTACTTTTTAAGCATGAATAATATTATTTTAATACCTCACTTGCAAGAATGTTAGATTTTTTTGTTATTTTTAGAGACTAAAGAGAGAGTAGTATGCAAAGGTGAACATTATTTAAAAAATTATTTCAGAAGTCAGATGCATATTGCTTAATGGAGTTATTGCATAAATGGTTTGTGAAAGAAATAAATGGTTGCAGTTAAAAAAAAAAACAAACAACAAACTAAAGGAATGGTGGCAAACATAGAAGCCCCTATAGGGACAGAATAAATGCTGTACTGATGCTGCACATTTCCTTCTTTTTTGCTTCCATGCCCTAAGGGTCCATCCCAGGGGGTCCAACTAACTAACTTCTGGGAAAGGTGGAATTTTGCATCCTAAAATTCAGGCTCCTGACTTTGCTCTTCACCTGACCCATATTCTCCAGGATCCCTACATTACGAGCAGCCTCAAATGATCAGTAACTTCAAATAGAGAGGACTGATTATATGTTCATAGTAGAAATGAGACCAAGGGTTTGTACCTAAAAGAGGGTAACTACTGAGCCCCAGTTTCACAAAAAGTACATTTGGTCTGCCTAAGATTGGGCGTTGAGCCCACACAACTGTGTCTAGTGTAGTTACCACTATTCTCTGACAGCTCAGTGTTCATCAGACCCATTACTATTCATGACAAAATCTTATAAACTTTCACAAGAAGATAATAAGAATATTAATTACTTAGTATATTCTGAGGTGTTTTTTCTCCTTCTGAGACCTTTTAGATTATTAAGATGGCAGTCTGCCTATGAACAGAGACAGACATATGCAAGTAAAATCTTTCTACTTTATCCTACCCTATAGTTTGACCTTGGATGACAAGTATTTTCTTCAATATAAAATATGTCTCTCATAGAGAAACCTTCAATAATATTTATGAAGGCAGTTCTATTTTTTCTTATTGGTTAATATAAAAATTATTCAAACTTCTCAGATATCTCTGAGTCCTGAAGAGTCATAAGTTTATCTCTAAGTTTTTCAGAAGAAATCAGTCATTACGCAATTATGTTACTTCAGTATTTCAAAATAAGAAGCACTAATTTTTAACATATTTTAATATTACAGTATTAATGTTGATAGAATTGCTTTTGAAAGAAAAGAGCAGGATGAATGAGGTGTGAAAAAATGGTCAGTTCTGTGATAATTCCTGCAATATACTTCCTTTGACGTACTTTCAGATGGCTAAGTTTAATATTATAGAGATAAATAAAGAGAGGATACTTATATGGATATGTGCATATGTATATGTGTTTACTTGATGCATAATTTAAATAGGCTCATATATATGTGTCTCATATGGGAAGATATACTAATATCAGTATATATCCCACCTTACCTTAAGGAAGATACCTATTGGAACTTTATCAAAAAGTAGCTTTCTTTATGGTCATTGCAGAGAAAATCTCCACAGAAAAAGTCAGATATTTAATGCATTTTCTTTCTACTAACTTTATTGGGAGCTTAGGGCAACCCTGCTGTTTGTTTTACGTGTCTTATTTTTATACTTAAATAGGTTTCACTGTACATATGGCAGACAGGTCAAAGCTATAAAAAAAGAATAAGTTTTGGCCTCGTCAGCTTTTCTGTGACAGCTTATTTTTGTGTAGGGAAAAAAACCTTTTACTTCTCCATGCCTTTTTCTGATCCTTTCCTTTTCTATACCCTTTGATTAAAGCCTTAATCAGTGAAGGCTCAAAAATTCAGGAATTTCAGTTTTATACTGCTGCAAAGTCCTGAGGATTTAGAAAAGACTTTTGATGGGAATCACTCATTAATATTTGTGGCATTCTACTGATTCCCAGAAAAAGTTGTCAGCATTTTTTGATGCTTTTGGAAAGACAGTGAACATGGGATCATTAGTAATTGTAAACAGTAGAACATGTGACAGTCATGGGAAACAGGTTATGGTTGCTAAGATAATCACACTAACACAAAAATCTATTGGAAAAATAAAAAGATATGAAAACAAACACACATGCTCTCTTATCTGTATTAGCTCAGGATAATGTAAATAAATCTAAGTTACATCTTCCTTACTGAGGCCATCTGTGTTCAGAAAAGATTTGCCCCAGGAAAAGGTGGTAGAAATTTATCCAGGACCAAGTACTTTGGGGAGGTTTCTTCCTTATAACAATATCTAACATTACACATGAGTAACCAAGAGTTCTGACATTAATAAGCTCCTTAGGGAGTGGGTTGAATCAGTGGACTTTTTGACAGTTTTAGTTGCAATCATTTCCTCTTCACTTTTAAGTGTGTTTTGGCTTCTGCAAGTTTCCTTAATAAGAGGAAGAAATGAAAGTTGATCAAAGGTAAGCATTCAAGGAAAGCTTTTCAAAAGCAGATAGTCTGCGTGTGCTTGTTCCTGTGTAAGGAACATTAGGCTGAGCATGAAAACCTTTGAAAATATCTACCTCTCTCAGAAACTGATGTCTTCTAAGTAGTCAGTATGATTATATGCCCAAACGATAATAAAGGCCACTGGCATGACATTAATACACAAACTTAGGTGCTGGAATCTAGATGATGGTATAATAAAAATAATAAATCATGGAAATGGGGAAGTAACTACAGGTAATGTAGTCATCTATTTCTCCAACTTATCAATATGTTCATCTTCTACAAATTAAAAAAGTAAAATGTTAAGTCATTATTTAATCTAAATATCTTCTTTAAATGGCTGTCATTTCCAACAAAGGCAGCACCACAGAAAAATTCTTGTTCTGATCAACATGAAAACAGCAGGAAAAGGAGGGAAATTAATGACAGAGAGCAAGTACAATCAAATTAATTGAGAGGGATAACTAAAAAATAGTTGGTAATGTATATAAATAGAAAAAATAATACTAGAAGAGTATTACCAAATTATATTCCAATAACAGAATATATTTGGGCTTTGAAAATGTTGAGATGTATTCTGATATAATCATAACTCTGAGAGAGGCTTGTGACTGTTAAAGACCTCTCATGAGGAGCAAGAAGAAATCCAATGGAGACCATGGAAATGTATTTAACTCAGGATCTTTAAATTGATATTAAAATTTAATAAAATATAATAAATATTTATTAAATATAAATGCCAATAATATAAATATTAATATGAATTACTAAATGGGAAATAGATTACACTTCTGACCCTCTTCTTCAATGAAGGGAGTGTTTGTGTAAGGTTTTTTTCCTGCAAGACTGTCACATAAGGAGGATTCTCTGAATTTATACACAGTGACATCATTATTCTCAGGAGAAAAGGTTTGACCTAAGCAAAGTAATGGATGTTATATGACTGCATGAACTTTAAGGTAATTAAACCCCATTAGGGATTAGGTAAATGCTAAACTTTTGAAACGCTTGGCTGTAACTTTTCACTTGACTAGAGACTCAAGATATAGATTCACTGGAAGTTTTATGGCATCATTACCAAATAGACTGCTGAAAATACATTTCAGCAGACACAGTTTCTAGTGTAGTTTTTACCCATAGCTATCAAAAAGATGCCAGCGTGTCTACAGATCTAGCCTCTTTGAAATTGCATTAAATAGTCATTGGATAAAACATAAAACTGATATAGAGGCATAGATGAAAACATCATCTCATGTCCAAGAATTGTCCTAGCCACCAGATCATAAAGGTCATAACTAGTCTTCTTAATTACTCTTTTCTAAAACAATTAATCCTTAAGTCTGTTATATAGTGAGAAACAGATGCACAGGAATATGTCAGTCATAAAAGAATAATCTGTCAAAACCTTGAGAGAACACAGGTTTGACTTGTCTTACAGAAAAGAAGAGTACACAATAACTTAAATACCAATTAAGTAAAATAAATATTTGTTTAATTTTTGTTACAGGTTGATTTCTTTTGTTTAGTTCGATTTTTTTTTCTTTTTGAGGAGGTGGTGTGCTTTTTAACAAAATGAGGTAAAACAAAGAACAATTACATGGTGTTAATTCTGGCCAAAGATATTGAGTAATTTTTAAGATTAAGATGAATAAATTCTGGGTAATAGGTTTTTAGTATATGTATTTCTGGTCTTGGAGAGTCTGCTGATCAGATTAGGGATATTTCTATTCATGGGACTGATTTTTGAGAGTCCCTTTCCTGCATGTTTAACCATGCAGTATGTTTAGGATAGGACAGGACCTTAAAGATCATCTAGTTCCAACCATCCCTGCCATGGGCAGGGAAACCTTCCACTAGATCAGGTTGCTCAAATCTTCATCTAACCTGGCCTTGAACATTTCCAGGGATGTGGGCGTCCACAACTTCTCTGGGCAACCTGTTCCAGTGCCTCACCACCCTCACAGTAAAAAATTTCTTGCTCAAGTCCAATTTAAGTCTACCCTTTTTCAGTTAAAAACCATTGCCCCTTTCCCTGCCATTATACACCCTGTTAAAATATTTTACTCTTTCTTATCATCTTCCTCTAAAGTATTGGAAGCCTTCATGAAAGTGTCCCTAGAGCCTTCTCCAGGTTAAACAATCTCAACTGCCTGAACGTTTCCTCATATGAGAGTTGCTCCCATCATCTGACCATATTCATGTCTCTCTACACTACAAGAGATAGTTATCTTTCCTGTAAGCCCCCAAAGCTGAATGTGGTACTCCAGGTGGGGTCACATGAGAGTGAAACCTGCTGGCTGCACTTCTTTTTATGCAGTTCATGATACAATTGTGTTCCTGGGTTGCAGGAGCATATTGTCACACACTACACACAGAATGTGTTTGCAAGGCTTTTGGATTCTGCACTGGTAGTCAGGTACTTAAAAATGGTTATGTTGGTACTGAATGTTGAAATATTTAGAAGTATGTCTACACATCTAAGTTGTTCTTCTTCCCAAGAGATGTATTGGATGTAGTGGATATGCTCAAAAGTGGGTTGAATGAAGATAAGTATACTGAATTATTCACCTTAAGCAAAACAAAATACTGAGATTATGAACATCCTGCAGATACACTAAGGTTACATCTACAGTAGCAACATATTTTTCATAAAAATCTGCTGTTCTTCATCAGGAATTGATTAGCAAATCAAAACCAACTTTATGAGGCTTCTGTGTCTGCAGTGTTGGTTGCTTGCTTGCTTTTTCTTTGGAATAGATTTTTTTGATGGCTTAGATGGAACATCAGGCATGCTGTTTGAAGAGGTATGGTAGATCAAGCACTTCTGCATTAGGTATTGGAGAGCATTTGATGAGCACTGGGACTATTTCCAATTCAGATTTCTCTATAGGAAGGGTTGGGCTTTTTTGGGGGCTGGGTGGGGGGGAAGGTAGAAAATAATGGTTCATTATCATCAATCCTCTTTAAAACTGTGTCTAAAATATGAAAATGATTGGCATAGCATGATCAGGAAAATTTGTAAAAAATATATATTTATGTTCCAAACCACAATTTAAACTAGATGTGGCCTAAGGCAATGTATCTTTGGCTATAGCTTTATGCAACAAAGACAAGTGTTTTGGAGATGTTATTTTCTGAAATTCAGTTCAAAACTGCTATGAACTAATGTTGCTATGGAACTTGAATTCATGCTTTTTTAAAAATCTGTCCCTAAGAACTGCCTTTTTCTTTTTTTCTCAAATAGTTTATTTTATTATTCTGTTTAAGTAATTGAAAATTCTAGTAGAGAAGGTGCCAAATCCTAAGTATGATTTTTGTATCCACCGATAAACCTGTTCTTGCCTTTCATGCGACAAGATCAAGCTCAAAAATATGCTACATCTGATCATGTAGAAAGGGTATGTGAACTAACCATAGCTATGTTAAATTTTCCATGCCCAGAAACAATGAATCAAATAAAATAGAATTTTTTTCTGCATTATAGTAAGTATGATTCCAAGAATAATTTTACTTGAAAACAAAATATTCCAATAGTTGGCAAAAAGAAGATATTGAATCAAAAGGTAGAGAAATTATGTTTGTGTGTTCAGTGATTTACAAGGGTGTAGGTCTTCGTGTATTGATATAATAGTTTGATACTTGTGTAATGGAAGGTTTGACGTTTTGTTTTATCAGGTTTTTCTCCTAATCTTAATTAATAAATTTAAAAGCTTGAAAATCCTGACAATTATTTATCCCTGCAAAAGATTTTTGTCAAGAATGCTATAGAATATTTTATAGTATCTCTCTAAAATATTGCTAAGTAACTAAGGCTGTGTGTATACAATATTTAACAGTTCTTTATTTTTTTGTAAATGGAGAGAAGTGTTAATATTTTTTCTTACCCCAGAGGAAATTTTATCTCAATAAATAATGATTTGATGCCATACATATGCCAAGTACTGGTTAATCTGAATTCACTTTCAGTTTCTAATTAGACATCTGTTAAAGTCTATAACAGGAAATCTAATAGAGTTGTGTTGTAATTTGTCAAAGAGATTAATGATTCACAGTGTTAAAGTGTCTGTAAATGGAGTTCTTATGTGAGTCATTATATAAGTTGAAATTAAACTCTTTTGCTTTTATGGAAAATGTTTCCAACTCGTGTTATTACCAGCAATTATAACATCAAAACATCCCAAAAAAGAAAGAAAATAAATTATAAAGCTATTTTTTTTGGCCACCATTCCTTAATTGGAACACTTATGCTTAAAGTAACTGCCAAAACTAATGAAAACCATATTCTTTCTCCCTTTTCTCTTTACCATTTTGACATTCCAAGATTTTAATGAAAATATGCATAGAACTCTTAGCTGCACATTTTCCAAATTGATGGGAAAAAATATGAAATAACATAATTATTTGGGTATTACAGAATGTATTGAACAAATTGAGCTTATTTATGCTAAGAATTGCAAGTACAGGATGCATATTATGTTCCATGGTCTTTTGCCATCCTTCAGAAGTCAGCAGAAACTCAGTATGTCAGTCAAGTATCACAGCTGAGTTAAGCATGGTTTTTTTACTGCCTTCAAATTTGAATTATTTTTCAGTGTTTGGTAAATTTGTGCCTTATTTTTCTTTGGATTGTATATTTTAAGAAACATTCTGGAAGATAGGGACAGAACACTTCCTTTGACAAAATAAATAAGCAAGTAAATTAATAAATAACGTATATGTCAGAGAAGTTACCACTGGCTTTAAGAGTCCAGTGACTTAACAATAAGTTATTGGGTGAAAAAACTGTTGACAATCTGTGTCCTCACTTTGCAGAGGAAGTCATTCATGTTCTATTATGTGAAATTCCCTTTGCATGTCTTAGAAGGCAGAAGGTAGTTAAGATTTTCTTCTGATGCCCTCAAAAGTAATGTCTTTTTCCTACACTGTCTAGCTTGTATGTGGCAATACCTTGTCCTGCTTGCCATGCAGTTGGATAGTGTCAAGTAAAACAACTCTGCTTATAGTCCTCATGGATGTTTTTAAAATGTAGTGATTGCAGAATTGTGCCTTTTTAAATTACAAGAGTTCCTTATTAGCAAAAACACAGAACAATTCACAATTGTTTCCAATTCTGAAAGGATATGGTGAATCAGAGAGAACACAATGTACAAGGTCAAAATTCCATCTGCTCTGTTGGAACAAACTCGGTGCTATTCAGCATGAGATCAACAAGTTCTATTTCATATGGATTGTGCTTCAGAAGGTGTCATATTTAGAGTAGTTTATAAAAATTATGGCCTTATAAAGGTTAATACATGCTTTCCAACATGTTTGACTTAAAATAAACTAGAAAACATGATATTTAGAGGTAATAGGGGTTTTTTTAAATGGAGATCAAGAAGCCACCAATCCAATGTCAAATGAAAAAAAAAACCACCAGCTTGTATTTTAATAACGCCAGGGAACAACTTAAATCCCATATCTGCCTGCAAAATCATCAAGAAATCTAAAAGTAGAATGTGAAAATTGCAATACTATCACAGATAAATACAATCATGTGTAATATATAGAAAAAAAATTGATACATAGTGAATAAAAAGTTAACTCACAGAATAGTAATATATTTGAACACTTAAATATGTGGAATTTCATTTTGGAAACAAATATATAAAGATATTCTCTTTGGTAGAATATTTCAATCATTAATTTATTGCCAAAGAAAGAGCTCCAACTAAAGATCTAATTTTTAAATCTTTAAATTCAGGATCCAATACTACTGTGAACGCCTCTCATCTCTCTCTAAGTTACATGATTAGCATGAAATGGATGTTGAGACATTTTCTATACCATTACAAATTACTGGAGCTGAAGGAACTGAGATGTGAATTCCTCTCTTCATTTCAAATGTCTGAGTTAAATTAGTTTGGCTTTTTTCTACTCATTCACCTCAGTCATGCAATTTAAAATTATTTTAAGCATTAAAAACAAAAAGAAGACAAAACAAAAAAAAAATCAAAATGCATTGCTTACAAATGAAAGCTAAACTGTGAATTTGTCACGAGGAAATGAAGGACATTCCTGACTTTTGAACATCATTAATAGAGTTCTGGCGTACTTGATTATTCACAACTCTTTCTGATCTAACTGAACTCTCATAGAAATATTAATACACTGCTTTTTTTTTTGTGCAATATTTGCTTCTCACATACTATTACAAGTAGTTAGGTACTCACAGACTTAAGCTTGTGTAACAGCTCAGAAGTACTCAAGTCACCCCAACCCTAAAATAAAAGATTTAACTGCATGAATGAATTTCATGTTAACCAAGGACAAGTCATCCAACTGAAAAGTTACACTTGAAAAGGGACTGTAAAACCTAATTGGATGTACTAGACTACACGAAACTGTTACTCCCTGGACAATTTCAGAATGCATTGCCAAGTGTTTCTGAAATGCAACTACACAATGTAGAGGGCAAAGGGCAAAACTAGTCTATCCGCCTCAGGTGTGGTATCAGGGGAAAGTATTCCCCTTTGAAAATACTATTTGGAAAATGTTGACAAAACTGTAGAAAAGTGAAAAAATGCCTAAGACTTATCCATCATATTCTCACAAGCATATTTACCATTTCTATTTAGAAACTTGCAAATCAGCTTTTTAGGTGCTACAGCTAGACCATGCTGCAGTACTAGTAATTTGCTGTATCTTGTTCTTTTACAAAGACCTCTTACACCTGTGTCTACACTGTCAAATTTTAATCTGAAGGGCTGATAGTCACTAGCTAGTGACTAGGACAAATTCCTTATTAGGTCAACCACACTGAATTTTCCATCAGGGATAGATTATTTCCAAGTGTCTTCAGTGCTACCTAAAATGTGTGGTACTTTTTTTGAGCAAATACACTTGCAGATTTGCATGTGGTTCTTGAATCTAATTTTAATTTTCTATAACATTAATCAAATTATGTCTCTTTCCATCTGCAAATTAGGAACATTTCCTAAATTCTTTTTTCCATGTGAAAAATATAAAAAGTTTGAGTAAGGGGTTGTCTTCTGAAAGAATATACTGAGATCAAAATTAATAACAACTACTTTCAAAGTTGTCAAAGCAAATTGTTTTTCGCATGTTAGATAGACCTGGAATTGATTATTAAAGCTACAATATAACTTATTGTTAAAAGTAGTTATAATTAACTGTAAAGATAGGGCTCTTAAACAAAACTAGTCCTTGATAGAATTTTATTTTGCGTGTGCAAATATTATCTGGCATTATTTTCAGTATAACCAAGAGTAACCAAATTGCAGATCTAACATAGGTATAAGCCCTCAGAATACCTCTAAACCACAAATGACTTGTTGAAATTATAAACTTTTGTTTTAACAGAATAAATATACAAGAAACCAAATAAAACATAGTAAATGAAATAACATTTCCATTAATACAGCTACAGAGCAAGCAGAAAAACATCGGTCACTGCAGCCCAGTCTTCCCTTGACCTTCACATCACTACCAGCCCCTTCTTGTTGGTGAGAATAAGGTCCAGCATAGCATCTCTCCTCACTGGCACCTCTATCTCTCAACACACTACAGAAACCCTCTGGATTGCTTATGACCCACTGTGCTGTCCCTCCACCAGATACCAGTGTGAATGAATTGCCCCACAAGTACCACAATTTCATGAATGTGAGCCTACACCTGTCTGTAGTGGGGCATGTACATTCAGTCTTCCTGGACGGGCCATTTGTAGCATTCCTACTATAAGGTCACCTGTGCCTGCTCTCCCTTTATTTCTCACCCATAAACTCTCAGTAAGCTCCTCATCCATCTTCAAGTGAAGCTCCATGTTCTGCAGCTGGTCACTGATATGAAGGGCAACACCACCTCCTCAACTCCCCTGTCTTTACACTCTTCTTAAAGAACCTGTACCCTTCCATTCAAACATTTCAGTCATAGGAGACATCCCACTGCATCTCTGTCATAACAATAAGATTCTAGCCCCACAGGCATGTGCATGGCTACGCTCCCTTTATTCACTCTCCATGCTCCTTTGATGAAGCTGACTTCCATGAACCCTCAGCAGAGCAAGTTTCTCAAAGCAAGTCTCATCCTCTAAGTAGCTGAACCCCTGACAATGGCACCAATCTTGTAGCCATTTGTTGATTCTTAAATTTGAGTGGCTCTTTCATACCACTTCTCTTTGGCTGGGACGATTGTTAAAAAAACAGTGTTTTTTTCTGGAGTCCTTTACCACCTCTCAGGATTCTGTAATCCTTTTCTAACTTAATTTTATGCCCCTTAGGCTTTTATACATTTCCATGGCAGTGATTTTTGTCTTGAATACTGGAAAAATTATGACTATCAGAACAGCTATACTTCTGTCTTTGTTTTTAATTATTCTGAAAGGCTTTAGCTCACTTATGTTCCCACATATTAATAATTCCTTTTCATATTAAAATTAGCCATGGTCACAAAACTGTGCTGCATAAGATGACTCTGAATCACAGGTGGATAAAACCTGTGAAATGATGGAGCTCAGCATAAGTGCCAAAATATAGGTCTCTAGTGTCATTTGAAGATGAGTAATTTTAGATTCATGCCTGGCCTCTATCTACAGTAGAGGTGTCTCATAAATCAAGTGTCACATCTGACAGTGTCATGGGGATGTCTAGGATGCCTTAGAGTGTTTTAGGTTGCTCTAGGCACGTGTGTTTAAGCAATCCATTTGTGTCCATGGTATCAGATGCTTGCTGTAGTATTTGGCCAGTCCACTGTAACGAATCTGTACTGGAAGATACTTGTGAAATGTAAATTTTGATTTATAGAATGTTTTAAAATATGTGCTTAGTGTTGCAGCCCTGGATTAGTTACTTCAGGGCCCTGGATTGCATGACTTCTGCAGAAAAGAGATTCCAGAACAGGAAAACATAAGTCCTCAAACTCTTTTGTTCCATGTGTTCCTCTAGAAATTTCAGCATATGATGGGCCATATCTGAAATTCTCTGTTTTAAGCTCAGTGAGCTTATCATGTGAGAGTATCTGTAACAATCCTGGGGCACTTTTGGACTCCTACTAGGCAGGAAGAAATCATTTGATGTTGGGAAGCCCTCTAGAGGTATAATGGATCTGGAAGGTTTAATGCCTTCTCTCAAAGTAATTCCTTAGTTCTGGGAGGACATTTATTTGATTTGGTCTGAATGCAACATTTTCCATGAGTTTATAGTTTCATTGCTTAAAAGAGACAGACATTTATTCTATTATACTTTGCAAAATTTTTGAGACAGAAGCAACTGTGAAGAAGGAACTAAATTTTCTTTACATTGAGGATGGCAGAGCTGGAACAGGCTGTCAAGGGCGGGTCATGAAGTATCCCACTCTGGAAATATTCAGACCATTTCTGGACACATACCAGTGTCACCTGATCTAGGGTTGACATAGATGGTCTCCAGAGGTGCCTTTCAACTATTATGTGATTCTGTAAATGATGTATTGTTAACTAAATTTCACTTTGATCTCTGCCATGGGAGTAGGGCGGCACTGTGAGTAAGGTGGGGGATAATTTTTCTGTCAAAATCTTCAAGGTATCACCATCTAGAACTTCCAAAATGAGACTGTGTACTCAGAACTATCCTGTGTCTCTTAACATACACACTTAAGTGGGTGAGCATCACACTTTTTTTTCCAAATAGACCCTAAACTTTTTGCAAGGTTAAAGTTGAGGTTTTATTTCTGTCAACTTGTTGAACAGGCTGAACTCCAAATCTAGGTGATGGCATTGGTTGTCATGTTGTATCAGTTTTGCTGTTAACAGGAACAGTTTGTTTGATGAGACTTGTTTGCTATTCTAGTCATTTTTTTTTCCAGCAAGGCAGGATTATTCATCTCCTATGCACTAGGTCCTAGCCTGTCTGTATCATGATTAACACTTCCAGAGAGGGAGCTAACATTGTTAGCAGTCATTTAGTTCAAGGTAAGCAACAACAGAGCGTGACACAAAATATCTGAGTCCTCATGGTCAGAGAATGACAAGAACCATACCTAGAAATTCATAAATCCCCTTTTTGCACTTTTCCCTCAGATAATTGAAACAGAATAGCTAACTAAGCCCTTTTCAAATTCCCCTAACAGAAATGAATCCCTTCTATACACACACACAGAGTAAAACAAGTACACTCAATCTCTTCTCCACATACATATAAATTAGATAGTTGGCTTAGTTTCTGCAGTTCCATTAACCTTTGTGAGTGTATTTTCCTTCACCAATTAATTCAAGAATGTAGTGGTTTGGTCCTGACTGGCAGCCGAGCAGTACACAGCCATTCACTAACTTCCTTTGCTACCAACATCATAGGGAGAAATAATAGGAAGAGCAAAAGACCCCAAAATTTATGGACAAGATAAAAATAGCTTAACAAATGAGGGAAAGAGGAAGAGGAAAGAAAGGAGAAATGTGAACGAAAGAAGTGGTGCAAACACAATTATTTGTCTTTTCCCACAGAAAACCTATGCCCAGTCAGTCCCTAAGCAATGGCTACCTATCAAAAATACTCCTCCCTTTGGATTTTAGTGGCTGCAGATTGCTTTGCATGGAGTAGTCCTTTGTTCATTTGGGTCAGTTGTCCTGGTAATGTCCCCTCACCTCTTATTTTACACCCTCATCTGTCTTACCAGGGGGATAGCATAGCATGGGAAGCAGAGAAGGGCCTGCTGTGGTGTGGATGCTGCTCAGCAACAGCTAAACCACAGTGTGTTATCAACATCATTCTGGTCACACAGCCAAAGCATTGCACCTTAACAGACTGCTATGAACAAAACTCACTCCAATCCAGCCAGATCCAACACAAAGAAGAAAAGGTAGATGTACCACTCTGTACAACTGACAGAAGCATCATATTCCAAGGTCCTGGTTCTCTTGGGTGACTTGAGGAAATATTGGGAGTGGGATGAAATGAATGTGTAAAAATTCTTGAGAGACTGGAGTAAAGAAGACAAATTCAAACTCTTCTCAGGGGTATTCAGTGACAGGACAAGGGGAAATAGTAATAAATTTGTTTACATGACATTCAGATTAAATGTAAAAGAAAAAAGTCATAATAGGATTAACCCAGGAACAGATTTGTCTGAGATTGGGTAGAATTTCTATCCTCTGAGCCAGTGAAAACCTGCACATGGTAGATGTCCAGCAACATGAACAACCTGCCCTAGCAAAACCTTTTCTGACCAGAGCACTTTGACTAAATGATCTCCAGGGGTCCCTTTCAACCTCAATAATTGTATGACTTTAATTAGTTCAAAAAAGAGTCAATAAGAACCAATTTGCCTTGAAATAAATTACAATTTTTTGTATCTGTTGTCTTCCCGCCCCTTCTTGAGATTTCCACCGCTTCAGACAGGAGTCCTTCAGTCCTCATACATCTATCCTTAGAAGACCCATACTTGTCCCCAGACAATGTAAAAGTGTGCAAAGGGCTCCATAAATATCTATTAAAAAATTTAAAAAACTGCTTAAAATATAACTATAAATATTTATATATATATATATACACAGCACACAAAAAAATACAGGCTGGTACTTCTTCCCTCTCCAAAAGACTGAATGGTAAAAACATTGAGATAAAGTGAGTGGGATTTATCCATAGATTCTTGTGACTAAATTTAAGCAAGTTTAGAATATCTGTCAATGTAAGGGTCCATAGATTGAGTCAGGTGCCCAAATTCCTAGAAGCTAGCACAGCTGAGATAAGTATGTGAATGTATGATGATATGGATCATAAAACCACATTTAATTGTGAGCCTTCATATGTGCCCGTTAGGGATTTTTCAAAGTTAAATAAACATTTTTTTGCCATTGGGTTCTGACTGTGATCCAAGCACGCCTCTTTTTTCAGAGTCCTAGTCATATCTCTGGGCTTTTCAATCATTATCACATTTTTATAGATGTTAACAGCAGGTCAACAAACTAACCAGCTAGATGAATAACAAATAGGATTCTCTTCAGCCCGCAGGAATAAAAGCTTTACAGAATGCATACAGACATATCCACAGATACAACGTTTGAGGTGTGTTCATGGGGTGTTGTATGAAAGAAGGGAAGTGTCCTGTGATGCCTTAGATGTTGGAATATGGGGAGGGCAGTTAAACCAGCTGTCCATTTTTTTGGAGGGAGCAAACAATTTTCTTAACTGCTTTCTGATTTTCTCCTAAGGGAAGCTTTCTGGTTTACTAAAAATAAATGTATAGGAAGCAACTAGCATAAGCCTAGAGCAAAGGGTCTAGGGACCAGAGCTCTAGGGTGAAACACAGGAGTCAGCAACAGAGAAGATCAACATTATAAACATGCCAAAAGTCATGGCATGTCAGCAAAGCATGTCATTTGGGGGGGAGGGTGGGGGTGACGGGGTCATGGCATGTCAGGAAGGGTACGGCACAACAGCGAGGGCACGGCACAGCAATTTGCAGGGTAGTTTGCCCAGGCAGGGTGAATGGGAAGGGCTCCTTTCCAAGAGGGCCCAATAAAGGCAGATAAACAAACTCAGTATCTGGTGCAGAAGAGCAAAAAAAGATCCTTTCAGTCCCTGTATCATTAGCGCACAAGTAAAAGGCTCCTCAGTCATGGTGCTGACACATACTGTGGTGCTCATTCCCCTGCATCTGCTGCAGTCACTGCCCAGCCATGGCAGAGGCCTCCAGCCACACTGATCTCCTGATGGCAGACAGAGCTCTGCAGGTCACAGGTTGCCAGGAGTGCCTGATGCTTCTCTGTGAGGCTGGGGCAGAAAAAACAGGTTTTTTTGCTGAAGTTGTACTGTGGTTGAGGAGCTGTGTCACTAGGCAAGGGAGCTCCTTTTCTGGTAAAGAAGTTTTACTTGTACATTGTTTGTAAGCATTCTCAAACTAAGTGTAACTGCTCCCATAATTCTGCTGGCCCCCATCAAACACCCCCTGACTGTGAGAGGAAATATTTATGTGAAGGAGAAGGGAAGCTATGGAGGCACTCAGAGGCCCCACCATTGTTGAATGGCTCACTCAGCAGCAGCTAAGTATGTGAGTGTAACCAAGGGGTGTGCACGGGACACACAAAACCGTCTGAGAGGGGCTGAGAAGAATATGACCATCATCAAAATTAAACATCTACCAGGAAATTACAGACACTTCAGAAGAGGTCAATCTTAAAAGAAACATGAGGGGAGAGAGGCATTTGTGATGAGCAATCTTGTGAAGAGGAAGCAGTAGCTATCACGGGGAGTCTGTCCCAGCCAAAAGTGACCCTGGGGCACCCTGACCCTTGTCCAAACCACATAGAGCAGCCTGCCACGGGGCACTGAGAGCAGCTGGCAGCCAGGGGTAGGCTGGTTGAGTGGGGACAGTACATCGGACCCCCATGTCAGGGTACAGGACACTTCTCAAGTCACCTCACCAGGTGCAGTCACCTGAGCAGGTGCACCAGAAGTGGCAGTGACATGCAAAAATGGGGAAGGAGTAATGGCAACTCCTACATCCAGGAGATGTATGTGTCTATATGTAGGTGTAAATACTTGGATTAGCCCTACAAGGCTTTTTTATATATTTGCAGGTGTTAATTAGCATTTTCTACTTGACCTATAACCGATTTTTCTGTTACATTAAGGATATTGATTCTGAATATATAGCTAATGGATAGATAGCTAGTTACATTTCATTAATAAATCAATAAACTGCCTCAATTTGCAGATTTCATCAAAACACCTAGAGTCAATTGATTTTTGTCAGGCATCCTTGCAGCTTTTGGAACTTGGTGAGATTCTAGAATTATGAATTCTCAGAAATAATCCCCACCCAGTTCAACACAGCTTTGAAAATGTCTGCTTTTGTTTCAAGCTTTGTAGCTTTCCACCTTTTGTGTCGGGATATGGAAACTGAGTAGAAGGTACACACCTACCTTCTGCCTTGTTTTCCCTGACCTCTCCAGAGAAGATCACTGTAGATGCCTGTAATATGCTCCTCTTAGGCATACTTTGTATGGAGCAGTGAGTGCATTAGCAAATTGTATGCATCTCAAATACAGCTGCTGCGCAAAGGGGTTTTTTGACCTCAAGTCTGTAACTTCTACTGTAGTTTCTGTTGGTTTCCCCCCCTCCACGCAGCCCCCCAAAGAATCTGTCTAGCTCAGAGATAGGGGGCTGTGAGGGGAGGAATACCAGGAGAGGGAAGGGTATTCAAAAGAGGTTCTTACCCCAGGGGTGTTGGAACAGCTCGCTTTATTCTGTGGTGTCCATGGGAGAGCGGGGCAAAAGAGAGAGAGCAGGAAGTCTCAGGGGTCTATATAGGTTTTGGACAGGGTGGGCTTTCCTGGCTCTCCGCCAACCCCGTTGGGGCAGGAAGGAGGATCCAGGGGTTATCTTGATCAGAGTCACAGAGTCTGTGACTGGGAAGGGAGGCAAAAGGGTGCCATGAGCTCACCGTAACATTCTACAATAGTCAGGAACGATTAAAAGAAAAAGACAAATCTATAAGATTATTTCTTTTAAAGGACTGCAATGTCTGGAGAGACATATGTAACCTACCTGACTAATAATAGAAAAATCATTGGTTCCTGAAAAAGAACATACTCAAAAAGACAATAAAAGTGAAGATGACATTCAGAAGAACAAGATTTCGGACAACAGTATGTGGGTCCCGAAATTCTGGGGCTGTTAGAAAATACACTTTTCCCAGTATACAATCTTTTATTGTGGTTACCTGTATTCTAGTACGTGGAATTCTTTTTCAGCATGATTGGATGAACAACAGTATAATAAGTGATTTACAGCATGATATGATTTTTCGTAATGAAAGTTGGCACTTAAATTATGTTGTATCCAATGCAGTGCCATTTGGCACATCACATGCACTACCCTTATGCAATTTTCCCACTGTCTTCACCTGGCATATAACACTTTCAGCTACAAGCGCAAAAATAGCAAGGTCTAACTTCAAGAGACAAAAAAATCCTGATGTTAAGGCCTCATACATGTCTCAGAATTAATTCTTATTTCTTGTTCTCATCCAGGAATTGACATGCCATACCACCATTGGTTTTAGATGGAATTAATATCAAATATCTTTTAAAAGAGTGGGAAAAAACCTTATGTACTATCTACCTAATACTGTTGGATGTTTGCCAAACCTTTTAACTTAAGGAGGTAGGTTGCCTTATTCATTTTTTTAATTGTCCTTTGGAGATGCCAGTCACTTTATTTTGATTGAAATGGAACTTTGACTAATAAGCTGCTGCCATGCTTGCCTGTTTCACATAGCTAAAGTGAGATGGAATCTAGGACAAAGATTTTAATTATACAAATTTATCTATGGTTAAGTAGAAACTTAAAACTTTGATAAATCAATTGATTTTTACTTTCATGCTTTAACTGTATCTTAAGTGTTTTTATTTAGTATTTTAATTAAAATATTTACATATTTAAATAATAAACCTTTTTAAAGTTGTCATTGGAGTTTGTTTTCAAATACATAACATTGTTCCTTTTTCTAGCAGTTAAAATGGCCTAAATTCTTCTTAGCCACTTAGCATGATTGTATATAGCTTTAAATCCTGAGACTTGGCAATTTGTGTCGCTGAAGCAGTAAGGTAATAATGAAATAAGTCACATTGTACTTTTATGTCATTACTTCCAATGGATGAAGTCATACAATTAGGGGGAAGAAATCTAAGCTAACTGAGATCTTAGCTTCTTGCTACTTTTCTAAGAGCTGTGTTCATGAAACTAGTAATGGCAATGAAAATATCTACTATTTTCCCTTATAGTGGCTATGTGGAAAATGATCACCAGAGGATTAGGGATGACCTTTTATACCACTAAAAACATGTCTCTTTTTTTATTTCCACCATATTTAGTTTATGCCACATGTAAAATGATATCATCAAATGAAAACTCATCTAGAGAGTGCTCTATGGGCATATTAGAGTGAATCTAGTGAAGGACCATTGGTCAGAGGACTTGGACAAATGGGATATGAGGAGAGTATGAGAGAACTGAGTTTGTTCAGCCTACAGAAAACAAGATTCCAGAAAGACCTTATTTTTTGCCATCTACAACTCTTTAGTGTTTGACAGAGGAATAGAGAAAAAAACAGCCAGACTCTTTCAGATAAGCACAGCTGAAGAACAAGGGGCCATGACCCAAGCTTGATCACAGGACAGTTTGACTGTTGTGGGAGGGGGTGTGGGTGGTGACCTCCCTGCATTACCATGGGAGGCAACAGATGTGTAGTTTCCCGCCTCCCGAGTTGTCAGTTGTCTGTTATCCCTTCCCCCTGTTCGTGTCAATCATTTTGTACTCCGTCCTCAGTTCCAGAAAGTTCCAAGTTCTTTGTACCCCCATTGGTTCCTCCCCCGAAACCACTCCTTCCCTCTATCCCAGTTGGCCGTTGCCGTGTCACTCCTGCTTGACTCCACCCTCAACCCCTCATCTGATTGGTTGCCTTGTACCCTGACCCTCCTTCTGCGTGACTATTATAAACCCTGCCCCGCCCCTGGTTCGGGGCTCTCAGAGCTGGCTCGCCCTCTGAGTGGCTGTGTCCCTTCGCTACCCACCTCACCTTCCCTTTCTGAAGCCCTCAGAAATAAAGCCCTTTGAGAGACACCCGCCTGGTGGAAGACTCATCTTACTACGACCATCGAGCGTTCCCGAAGTCCCTGACCCTGTGGCTATCCGGAGCGGTCGGAGGGACCGAGGAACGACTCAGACTGTATGAAGAAACAGTTCTGCAGGTGAATAGTCAAATGCTCCTGAGGCTTTCCTAGAGAGTCTGTGGAGTATCCATCCTTGTAGATATTCAAAACTCAAATGTTTAAGGCCCTGAGCCGTCTCATTGTCTGCGTCATCTTAGAGCAGGATGTTGGCATAGGGACCTAAAGAGGTCCCTTCCAACTGAGACTATCCTGTGATTCTGTGATCAGCATCCGTGTAAGCTATGCTTACCTGAATGCACTACTCACATGCAGCTTCCACAATGCTTTTACAAAGTGATGCATAGCATACCTCTACATTATATATTATGTATTATGATTACCTCAGACCTATAAATAGAGAAAGGGGTAGCAGAGCAATCACAGTTTGGTGGCATATTCACACTAAAATTTAAGACCATCTTTTCATTTCCAAGTCCATGACTATACACTTGACTAATTAGTATCTTCTCCACACAGAGAAGATGTAGGTGAATTGGTTAGTTCTTTCAGATATTCAACAAGATTTTTCTTTGGGGTTTTTTGTGTTTGTTTTTTTTTTTTTTTTCATATAGTGTTTCAAAATCAGTCTCCTGACAGTCTTCCAGAGGGATTTAATCTCCATTTCAAAAATTACTTAATAGTTTGAGTGATATTGAAGTAAGTATTTTAAAGTTCAGTGTGAAGAAATATACTAAAGGAGGAGAAAAATCAGAGTGGTCTTGAATTTGCAATGTGTTTTATAAACCTCTTTTTACAAGTGCAAATTATAACTCATTTGGAATTGCTACTAGTAAAATTTAAGCATTTTTACCTTATTGAATAAAATAATTCTATGTGTTTTAAATCTAAATTTAATTTAGACATAGTCACTAGATATAAAAGGCATAATGAGTTTAACACAGGACAGTTGACATTTTGGTTTTGTATTGTTTTGGTTGTTTTGGTTGGTTTGTTGCTTTTTATTTTTTATTTTTCTCTTGTTGTGTTGCAAGACAGTATCGTATGAAAGAAAAAATTTCAAAGCTTTAGAAAGTCTGCTTCCATTTTCTCCTTGTGATTTCCCATGGAAGGGACAAGACCAGCACTGCAGGACTGTGTCAGTTTCACTGGTTTGCTTAAACCTGCAAAATTCACCAAACCTACTACCTGAACTCTCTGGACTGTAACTCTTCACTTTCTCATTCCATAAAAGCCAAGTCTACACCTAACTTTGACAAGGGAAAGAGGCAGATCCTGTGGTGTCCTACTTCTTATCAGAATAGTATTCACTAATTCTTATCCATCCTCTCAAAATTTCACTTAGAACTTACTTAATAATACTTCACAAGGTGGCCTTCATACTTCCTTTCATAAAAATAGCTAATTTTCTGTTTTAAACATCTACTGAGCACTAAGCTGATGTTTCCTTAGAACTATCTGTCATGACTAACACAAACTTTTTCAGAATGAAAATCAGTTTAAATCCCATAACTTTATGTGCAAAATATGAATTTCCCATATTTACATAATTTTGTGTGCCTTTCATACATTTTTTTTTGTTGTTACTCAATCAGTCTAACACGATCACTCTTTTGATCCCAACAGTGAGTTTTCTTTTTTATTTCTCTGAAAACCTTCCAGGTCTTCATGTCTATGCCAAACTACTTTTCTGTGGTCCTCAGTGCTCTTAACTATAGGAAAATCACTCTGCTTTCCCCTTCCTGCTTCTTGCATGTGAGTGATGAGACCACTGAGAAGAGATAATCTCACCCCTTTACTCTCAGTTCCTGAACTTATCTAGAAAGTTGTCTCTCATATCAGTATCTCAAGTCTATAAGTATTGCTCCACAAAATGGTTGCAATAATGTTCTGTAGTAGAAAAGGAGAAACATCCTTAAAACTGTATGAGCTGTTAGTACTGTCAGATGATGCTTTCTAGAAAAGAATCATTATGAGACATATGATGGAATTTAAATATTCAAAGACCTGGCAAATCAAAAGGGTTCTCTTTTTTGAAGAAGTTTACATAGCTGCACTACAGCTGTCCTATGTTATGTATAATACAGATATAAATATATAAAGATTTTTCATGCAAAAGAAAACTATGGCTCTATTTTTCTTCTTTAAAGATATTATTACTGCTAATCAAAAATATTGTTGTACCAAGAGTGCTATAACTGCCTGGGGGCAAACCCCAAATAAAACATTACCAGACTATGAAAATATTCATAAATTGAATAATTTGCCTAATATTACCACATTATCTTCCTGTTGTATTTTCTGCCAGTACACAGCTTGTTTTCACAGAAGATGAAACTGGATATTATCACATGTTAAAAAATCATAATTACGAATATAATTTGTCCAATGGAACTAACTAATTTTCTATTTAGTTGAAATAAGTCAGGCATTGTTAAGTCAGGAATTGCTATTTCTTTTTTCAAATAAAAAGAACTCAGTGGAGTTCTGGTCTTAATGTTGTTCTTAATTAGATTAATTTTGTTTGGAAAATAATAACAAAATTATCATAGAAGGTAAAGCACTTATTCTTTAATATGTAAGAGCAGCTGTCTTCATGCTTTCTTTAGTATGCTTCACTCCTCAAAGGGAAAAGAATATTCTCTGCTTCCTCACTGGTGAGGTATTTTTTTGCAAAGACTGTGAGAAAACATGATTTTTTCACATCTCAAGTAAATGCAGACAGCCTTCTTCCCCTCCTTTCCACCTTTCCTCTTGGCTTTTCTTGATCAGTCTTGGAATGCCTCCATCTGGAAGCACAAAATCACTAATTCATTATTCTTACAACAGTGAAAATGTTGTATTCCAAGAAATATGAATGACATATTTCTGTGAAACATATTTTCTTCTTGGTTCTAGGAAGATAGGGAAATTAGATTTATTTTTCTTTATATTAGAAATGCCATGCCCTATGTCTGGTTGTTTATTTCTGGGTGTCTGTTTTTACCTCAGTGAAACCCTTCTCATCTTTGAGGTCATGACTGAAAAAGCTGAGAAAAAAACTCACAGCTTAATCAAGTTGTTAATCATAACAAAAAGAGATTTGTAGGTAAATGGAAGCAAAATATTTCACAGAAAGATAGAAAAGCAAAAGAGAGTGTTATCTGTTTGATTTAAGGTTTTTAAAATATGCTTTAAAAGAGTTATTTAAACCCTAAAGCCCACTTAAACTCTTGCAAGTGCAAGTAAATATCTGTGGACACAAAAAGACAGAGTCAAACCACTGTCTCAACTTGCAATCTAAGTGTAAACAGAATCCATTTATCCCTTTTGAAAAAAAAATCAAAACATTATATTCCCTATAGATTGACAGTTTCAAAATAAAATTTCTACTACTATTTCTCATATACTGGTATGCAATACTAATCTTGCAATGACACTGGGTTTTTAAATAGATATAATTTTTTAATAGATAACCTATTTCGCAGAACAAGGAAGTTAAATTGTAATTTGTTTTTTCTTTTTATGTTTTGGAGACTCAAAATTTTGAAGAAAAATGAAAGTAAATACTATCTAAGGGTCAAAGTGAAAGATGGTGGTGTTAGTAATGGGGTGCTTCTTGAAGGTCATCAGTACCTATCATGGCTTTAAAGTCCATTATAACAAATCTCTGGAGTTTCTTTGCTCTTTGTCAAATTAACACTATGATAATACCTATATCATCACTTCTTGTGAATTGAACATGTGCATTATTATATAATTAATAAGATTTTGGAAGCCATATAAGGTAGTAGTAGCAGTTATTTCTTATTCATTATTCCTTGGCATAAGAAACAAGTAAGAGGAAAAAACCCAAACAAACACAATAACCAATACAGACACAGCAGACTGAATTGTTGCATATTTCTCTCTAGGACATTAGTGGCAGAGGAGACAGCAGATTTCAATCCTCTAATATAGCAGTCAGCTTCCACAGCCTCAAGAACAAATAGTTCTGCTACTGCACCTTTTATTCATCTTCTGAGATCCACAGCTATTTTACTGACAATAACTGATTTAAAACAGTTGGTATTTTCTAGAAACCTGAATACACACTTTTAACTTATTGAATATCTGGTATAAGATAATGATGCTATAGTAAAAATAATATGACTAAAGGTTGTGTCCTGACAGCATTGGTACAAGGGAGCTGAAATAATATTGGCAAGATTGAATCTGGGCTCTTCTAGGTTTTGATTTGGCAATCATCACATTCTTTTAATAAAAATTTACACTACAATTATTGAATACTTAATTTGAATTATAAAAGCATTTACTGATATAATAGAATATATTACTATGCTCTCTTGTATGTTTTAATAATATACTAAAGAGAAAAATAACCAGACGTTTTTGTTATTGTTGTTAAAGTATTACTAATACAAAAAAATATTTTCCTGTAAGATACATTGCAAAGTCTAAAGTTTAATCTACACATCAGAGTAGTAAAAAGTTTCCAAAAATACCCATTTGAAATTGATCATTTGATAATTTGAAGTTCTGCTCGCTTTGCTGTCTTTTTGAATCAAAATACTGTATGCTGTTATTTCAGTGCAATATTATAAAGTGGGACATATGTGGGGAGGAGAAGTGCTGATGTAAATTATTTCTCATATTTTAATAATTTCTAAATCTTTATTTTTTGTGGGGTATTTTTGTGTTTCTTGTGATGTTTTTGTTTTGTTCTGTTGTTGCTTTTTGTTTATTTGTTTAGTTTCTAGTATTTACACCATGAGGAGAACATAAGTTTCTCAATCTTTCTGATGGCTCACTGAAGTGGGGATGTGGCCAAGCCAAGGCTACTCCAGGATAGGGGCTCACGTTCAGACTCAATGACTGGAAACAGGGTCAGACAGAACAGCGGGGCCGTGGAGATGGGATGGGGCCGTGCTGGGACGTCAGCAAGTGGATGTGACCCCAATCCAGTCAGATCCTTCTGGGCAAGGCAGAGCTGGGCATCAGTGCTGCTGCAGAACTGCTGGAACATACAGGCCTGGATGGCCTGAAAATGGGTCCTGGGCTCATGGGTATTTTCAATTGTAAAAAACCACTAAAAAGCAAGACATTAAAATTCAGTTATTGATTTATATTTAACAGATCCTTTCTTTGCTGCATTGGTGTCTTAGCATGGGATGTGAGTCTCTTAGCCAAGCCATTTCCTCTGTAATTGATATTGATCTCACCACTGGGCTTTTACCTTTTTTTTTTTTTTTTTTTTTTTTTTTTTTTTTTTTTCCCTTAACAGAACAAATGGGCATACCCATGTCAGCTTCTCCTGGGTAAAGCTTTTCTGTTGCTTTGTTTCTTTCTCCCTAGGCTTGCAATCAGTTTGTTTCTTAACTTGTTTGATTTGATCTATTTCTGTTTATTGATTCTTCACAAGTGCATGCTTTTATGCTCTTCAGAATTACTCCAGAAGGACATTCATGCTGAGACAGAATGAGGTGCTTCCTCTTTGTTCTTGTTACCAATTTATATTACCATTTTATTTCCACGACATTCCCTGACATGCTTTTACAGTTTATTATAACCTTGATCGACTTCAGTAACCATGTATCATGATTTGTACAAATAAATAATTAGATTAATAGCTTTCATTTCAGACTATACAGCACCAACAACTATTACTTATTAGCATAGATGATAGCTTTGGAATTCACTTTCTAGTAATCTGTTCGAAGGGTTATGTCAATGCTTTACTCTGGCAAAAGGCACTAAAAATATTTTTACAAAAACATGAGCAACAAAAGGAGCACTAAAGAGAATCTCCATCCTTCATTGTATGTGGGATGAAACACAGTGACAATGGATAAGTAATAAATGCCTTATTTACCTCAGTTTCTAGCAATAGGGCCAATTGTTCCTGGGGTATCCAGCTCCTTGAGCTAGAAGACAGGGATGGAGAGCAGAATGAAACCCTCAAATAATCAAAAATTTTTGTGAAAGAATATGCAGCAGTAACCGGAAATTGAAATCCTCTCAAAAATAGCCCATTTCAGCTGACATAAAATAGTAAAATATGCATCATCTTCTGCATCAGAAAAATGAAAAAATGTAGGTTTTTATGAACATATGTAAGATGTCCTTAAATTTAAATCTCAATACATCTAAGCCATGAAACTATACTCATGAACACTTAGTTCCAGAGCAAGCTTTTAACAGAAATTTTTTATTATTTTTCATTAATGACATGTGTTAAGAAATTTTATAAAATAAAGCTTTAAAATATTTTTTACAAGGTTTTCCAATAATCCAAAGCAAAATAGATGTTTATCCTCAGTGTTAAATATTTAGCATATAGATAAGTATCTGGGGAGATGAAAAAGTAAGCTCTATTTATGCTTGATTTCTTTTGAAGATATAATTTAACTCCAGGACCATGATACTGTTTAAAGGGAAGCAGATGCTATAAAAGGTAAAGCTGAGGTGGCTTTCTCCTTAGCTTGCAAAAAGTATAATGCTATATTAAGGACATAATAGGAAAGGAAAAACCATAACTGTATCCTTACACTTAAATACAAATACTGCTACTACTGCTACTACTACTACTACTACTACTAGTAATAATAATAATAATAATAATAATAATAATAGTAATAGTAATAATAATAAAATTAATAATAATATATTTTTCCCAAAAAATCGAATATGCATACTTAATATGTATGAAATTCATATAAGAACTTTAGGGTGAAAATTACATGGTTTTAAATTAGGAGTAGGGCATTAATATCTTTTATAAGAAAAAATGCTTAAGTGATGTAGTGAAAAGAGAATATTAAAATAAGATAGATAAAGGAAATAAATTCTAATCCTAATATTTATAAAATAAACTTTACAAAAAACATATTACTCTAAATATTGGGTTTAATTAAATTAATGTCACATGAATTTTGCTTTTCCTAAAGGGAATGTGAATACATTATCAAAGTCCAGTATTATCTGACCATGTTCTTTTAGATATTTCACAAAGGGTATAACACCAAATTTACTTATTTGAAAATAATCGATGCTTCACTTGAATTAGCAGAGTGATGCAGCAATGTAGTGAAATCACAACATAAACACCTCACAGAAATTGCTCTATGCAATTAGATCACAACCTAAACGTGATTCCCATGACCAATTTCTATGTGCTGTCCATCAAATCAGCAGGCAGCCTCAGTCACTGGGAAGGAACACAAGAGATTCAAATCTGTTGGTCTTTTGAAAATATATCTTGTTGGTCACTCACTTATTTTATACTTTAGGTTTGGTTGAGACATGTATACATCTCTCCCATATTGGTCTGTCTCAATCAGAAAGACATTCACAGCTTCTCTTGATTCAATTAGTAAAAGGTGCTTACACAGAGCTGCTCCATCCAGCTGATAAAGAGACAGCTGATGCATTGATTTAAAGTCTTCTGGCCACTCTCTGGTGCCTTTGTTCCTTCTTTACAACAGCTGTGCTCACTCCCCATATTCTACCCTGAGCTTCACAAGAACTTGTACTCATCTCCTCTTCTTCCATCCTAAGGATTTTTTGATCAGTTGCACACACCCACTCACACACTCATGTACATAAATGTAAAGAAAATAAAATTTTGACAGGATTTTGTGGGTATCGGATATTTGTAGAATTAATTTGTGCTGTTGAAGAGTGTGAATCATGAAAGTGTAAGATCAGCACAATGAATTGGGCATTACAGTCATTGAGATGAGGAAAATGTTGCTTTTAACTGGGTATAGGCAGACTGATGAATTTAAAATATGAACTACATTATTTTAGTCATGTCAGATATTCAAGTTTATGAACCGTATAAATTAATGTGGTTGTAAATTATTCTGCTTTCTATCACTCTTTGCATAAAACTTTCCCTTCCATCTCTCTAGATTACATGAAGTGATTAAAAAGCCTAAAATTTAATTACTTAGATTAATTCCTGGTTTGAGTAGCCCATGTTATGCACCATAAATAGCTTGCTAAATTTTGTGTCATTTGAAAGATGCTGTCATTTGCTTCCAACACACTTCTTTTTGTGATTCCTGTAGTCAAAATTTTCTGCAATTTTCTACATCTGCCTCCATAAAAGCAAGTTTTTCAATTGTACTTCTGAATAAAGGGAAATTAATTTCCTACATAGAACCAAGGAAGTTACACACTTTACTGTACTGTTGTAGTTATCTCTGGGTTACCAATTTATTTAAATAAGATGTGAAGAGATTAGTCATCTAGACAGTTATTATAAGCTTAGAAGGATAGTAGCAGGCAAAGAAAAAGAAATAGAGGGGTATGATGTGTTGCCGAGGGGTTTGACTGGATGCCATGTGCCCACCAAGGCACTACATCACTTCCACTTATCAATATGACAGGGGAAGAAAAATTTAAAAACCCATGGGTCAAGGTAAGAGATCACTCAGTAATTGTCATCACAAGCAAAAATAGATTCCACTTGGAAAAATTAATGTAAGTTACTGCAATTAATAACAAAGAAGGATATTGACAAATAGAAGCCAAGAAAGTACAAAGAAACCCCAACACATTAACATGTTAGAAATACCTCTTACAAATTTATTTTTTAGTTAATAATTTTTTGCTATAACTCTGTTACCACAGAGTGCACAAACACCAGTCTGAGTGCCCTCCTGCATGCCTTCCTGCTGTCCTCCTTCCTTCTCTTTAACTCAATTCCTTCCTTCCGTCCTTCCTTCCTTCCTGAATCTGTGTTATTTTATTCAAAATGCATATACAGTGTATAAAAGAGTCAAAGGTAGTTTCACTACCTTGACTTAATCCAGAATTTTGGAAAGCTGTCTTACTGTAGGGAGAGATAATTTGTATTTCATGTTATAATTTACATTATAATTTGGAACAGAATCATATTGATAAATATTGCTAAGTTGTGCAAAATGTAGTGTTCATTTACTGATAATTTTTAGTGAATCCCAGCTGGTGTTTATCTTGTCCATAGTGAATGAAATACTTTAGTCAGTAAGGTCCCAAAGCTGAATTAACATAAGTTCTCTACATAGTTATAGAGGGAGAGAAAGAAAAAGGGAGATAGCAAACCTTCATTATTCCTAAGGTAAATATTTTTCTGTGTGGAAATGTAACCTAGACTAAGATCCTAAACATAACCAAACAAAATCACAGAATGACAGGTGAGATTATACTAAAAAGAAGTCAATTTAATAGATAGATTGTCTCTGATGTCCCAGTTTGTTCCAAATGTAGAATTTGGATCTTTTTAAAGCTACTCATATTTGAAGAAATATCTGGGGGAAAAAAAACTTCATGCAACAGTGTTCCATGATGGAAATAGAGATTATAATGCAAAATTATATCTTGACATTTATAAAATATAATATTTAAACTGAATATGACGCATAATCACCTGTCCAAGACAATTGCTTGATGAAGGAGCAACTGCCTAAAGGGAAAGCCTCAATACCTAGTTAAATCCAAATTATATTAAAAGCTATATGGTAAACAAAAGAATTTATACTAAATGGTTAGCAAAGCCATAAAAACCTAAAGTGTCTATCATTCACAACTTTTTGTCACATAATTCTCCTTCAGGGTTTGATAAATATCAAAAAGTAGGAGCAAAACCTGGATTTGCTTCCTGAAAAAAATAATTTTTCTTAACAATTCTTCTCAAAATTTTTATAAGTAATGTAACTGTCCTCAGCTGTAATGCAAGGCGATCGAAATACTGAAATACTGAATTACTCTTTGCAGTTATAATAAATTAAAATAATGTTACTATGTCATTTGGCATATTAAGTATATCAGTAATTTGCATTTCAATATAATTAAAATCAAATCTCTGTCATGGGAACTGTCCTTCAGGTAGTTATAGAGCATTATTACATCATGCCTTAGGCTTCTCTATGCATGATTGAAGAAGACCAGCTCTCTCAATCTCTGTTTTTTATTTAGGTTCTCTAGGCTGCAGACCACCCTGGTAGCCTTCTCCAGTTTCTCCACATTCTTTTTTTATCAGGATGACCCCAAACTGGACACAGTGTTCCAGGTGCAATCTCAACAGCACTGAGTAAAGAGGAATAACAATATTCTTCATTTGCCTGATCATACTTCCCCTATTGTGTCACAGAGGGGCAAGATGTTTTTTTTCATGTAAAAGCACAATTATGAGCTCATATTCAGCCTAGTGTTCCCCATTTTCTTTCCATCAAGACTGCTTTTCAGCCAGATGCTTCCCAGATCCCCCTGGTGTTATGTGCCTTTGCATTTCTGATCCTCAAACACCATGAAGTTTCTATTGGCACAATGCTAAAATATCTTGGCTCCAAACTCAAGGTTTTAATTTAAATTCCTAATGTTAGGGTGGTTTCAAGGACAAGTTTCTGTACAGAGAATTCAAAAATTCCCGATCTGAAATAAATTTCTTGATAACTTTAGCAAAATAATGTCCCCAACCCTACAACCAATGCTGCTTGTTGAACAGTCACGAGGAAGGGTATTTTATAGACATCAAAGCAGATTGAAGAAGACCTACAAGAAGTACAAGGTAGAATTGAAGTACAAGTAGAATTGAAGAGAAAAGTATCCTACAAACTCAGGCTGGTCAGATGTCTGTGAAGTAATTAGAATTTAAGGCTCTGAATCACGCATGTCTGAAGACAAGGCCACTGATGTCAAGATTCAGTCTGCTTTTATGTTTGTTATTATTGCTATCTTTTCTTACTTTCATTGACCCTTTTGATTTTTGTCCAATTGCAAGTTATAGAAAGAGTAGTTTCTTGTATCCATAACAAGCAAAAAAAAAATGCAATAAATGCTGTTTATTTTCCTCAGACATGCCTGTAAAATGAAAATCTTCACCTTGTAGTTCCCAGCTCATCTATCTCTTTAAAGTAATGCATCTACATGTTTTGGGAGTACTTGTATAGCAGATGGGTGTGAATATTTCTCAAACATGCCACAGAGCAGTGTGACCTTGTAATTTCTCCTTAATCTCCCCGTAGTTATATTGGGTTAATCAACTTTCTTCATAGCACCAGTACATGGCTGTGCTTTGCATTTGTCACAAAAATAAAGCTGATGGCACATCAATGCTTTATCTATGGCTGAAGAGTCCTTACACAGCATCAACGACCTTGTGCTTCTCACTCTGCCCTGCAGTGAGTAGGCCAGGGTTGCACAAAATGCTGCGAGGAACCAGCCTGGAGAGCTGACCCTACTGACCAGAGGGATGGGCCACACCATATGGCATCGTGCTCAGCTATAAAAGCTCAGGACGAAGTGATGGTGTTCATGGTTATGGGATTTGTGCCTGTTACACAAGCTGAAGCACTGCCTTCCAAGTGGTGGCTGGACATTTGCTGGCTGATAAGAAGTAGTGAATTAATTCTCTCTTTGATTTGCTTGTGTGTGGAACTTTGCTTCACTTATTAAACTGTCTTTATCTCTACTTGTGAGTTTTCAGCTCATGCTCCTCTAGGGGAGCCTGTACTCTAGCTAGTAAAGCAAGAAAGCAACTGGCTGGGAGCTTAGCCTCTGGTCAAGTATTTCAGGATAGCTCCTTTAATTTTTTAAATGCATTTAATTAAGCATATTATGATAATACATAAACTCCCCTGATACTATAGAATAGATAAAAACCTATTTCTAAAAAATTTTGTTTGATGCAGAATTCAGTGGAAGTATTGCTGAAGAAGCTTTCTAGTAATTCTTGAAAACAGACTTTAGTATTTCAAATATAAATTGCAAGTGCTTTAGGGTATGTATTGTAGGGTTGAAATTAAGGCATTTATAAAATGATTTTATGTCATTTTAAGAGATATTTAGGTTCAGTTTCTGACTTATGTTTTTTTACTGAAATTTGGCTATTTTCATCCAGTTTACTCATTACAGTCCCTTAACTGATGTGCATGCTTTCTGTTTATAATTTCTTTTTCATGTGATTTAGTATATTTTCTTTTTATGTCTCTCTTCTATCAATTCATTTTCTTACACATATTTTTAAATATACATGTTTCTCACCATTAAACTTTCTCTATTTGTGTAATTACCTCTGTATTTAAATCCTAACTACTACTAGTTAACAAAAATAATAGAGTCCAAAATAAACATTAAATCATCAGTGAGGAGTAGGATCAAAAGTAAAATAAGGAACCACTTAAGGTAATGGGAAAAGAACAAATTATTGTGATGATGTTATTAAATTTTGTTTCCATATTAATACGATATCAGTAGTAAGGAATTGTACAATACAGACCAATTGTTGTCTACATATTGGATTATGAGATGGATTATGTGACATCATAGGGAAGGCCAAAGGTCTTTTTATAAGCGGGACTCATGATTTCTTTTAGAGGACAATTATATGTCCTGTTGTTCCTCAGATACACAGTGTAGTCAGGGTTGAAAGACTAACATCCTAATGTCCCTAATACTGAAACCAGAACTATTGTCTCAGAGAAGCAATAAATATTTGGCAAACTTTTTAAAAGGACATGAACAGTATCCTCCTGTTTCAACTGATAAGGTTTTATTTACATATTTATTAGTTCATTTGGAAATTGCACATTTGAGTTTGTGTGGATATTTCCTTTTTGTTTAGCACAAACAGGGAAAAATTTGCCAACCTTCCCCACTGAAATCCAGAGCTATTAGTTCCTAGTTCAAATAAAGCTGCAATTCTCATAATCTGAGACCATTATTTGGTCTACCCACTGGTTTCACCCCCTGCTTGCCCAGAGAAAATTAAATCATAACGTAATGAGATTCATTAATATTGTACTCATTCACTGTGCCCAAAAGTACTTCTAAATAACTGAATTTTTGTCTGTCACCACGGTTCTTTTACACGTCGCCTGCCCTTATGCTGCTTTGCTGATGCATGACCACACCATCAAAATTTGGAAGAGACACACACAGAGCTTAGCTTCAGCTGTCTGTGTTGATTTATGGGACCTGGCATGATTTGACAAGTCTATCCCTAATCCCAGTTTTTCTGTGGTTCTCATCTATGAGAAGTCAGCTTCTGTACACTTGTAAGTGTGAGTGCACACGTGTGTGGGCATGCAGAAGCATACATACCTGCACACGTCACAGTCACAGAATAGGTCAGGTTAGAAGGCACCACAGGGGATTATCTACTCCAACCTCCCTGCTCCAGCATGGTCATCCTGGAGCACATTGCACATTACTGTGTCCAAATGGTTCATGAATTTGTCCAGTGAAGTGAGACTCTCCATCCCTGGACAAACTGTTCCAGTACTCAGTAATTTGGAAGTTATTGGTTTTAGATTGCTTAAAAGTAATGTAATAGCAAAATTCCCACATCCAATATTTCTATGTATTTTTTCTGTTTATTAAAAGTTATAATGAGAAAAAATAATGAGTGAGAACACAGCCACTCAGCTGTACAAAGAGATCTCCTGTAGACCTCATTACACTGCCTGCACTGAACAAATCAAACACACACATGAACGCTAGTTGCCTTTTATTATACTCGTAAAGCAGAGTTTGGGCTCATAAAAATTGTAGCAGGCAACTTTATAAAAACATAACAGCTTGGTTTTAGTGGTTCCTTCACAGCTATCAAACAAAGCAGGTTTTTCTAAAAAAAAAAACAAAAAACCAAAACCTAGTAGATACTTATTGAAACAACTGCCTTTTTTGGGCATTGTGAAATGAGTATTTTCACTGTATATTGGTACATAAAAGAGGGGGACTGTTCTTTCCTATCTATTGTTCAAAATCAAATGCAAAAAATCCTATTAACTTGTTGGATGTATTCTAAGCATTAAGGATTATAGCTATGTAAATAATAGAGAAGTCATCTTTAGATGGATTCATTCAATTTCAGCTTAGACAGTTGTGTACATTTTATGGTTCATTTTCTGGATAGTCCTATCTAAATACCCTATTCTCACAAATATTTAAGGAATTAATATATTCATTAAAAGTATTCATTTTTTCATGTGGACATGAATAAGATGTCTTATTTTCTCATTTGATACACATCATCCATTTGCTTATTTTCCCATTTAAGAGCTTCAGTTATGCAATCACAAAAAAAGATTGTTTCACCTAGATGAGCTCTCCTGCACTGAAATTAAGAACAGCAATAAGAAATAAAACCAGAAGTTTAAAAACACTCACAGACTGCATTTTATTTCAGTTTTTCTTGGGAACTATTCACAGCAAAATAGTACATTTGTATAAATCTTTACTGGTTCACAAATAATCTGCTATCAGAAAAATAGCTTGTTTGTCAAATAGTTTATAGGAAAAATATATTGACAGTTTCTTGTTGTATTGTGCCTTCAGTTATGAAAAGCTACAAAGGTTGACTGTCAGAATTCACTCTACTTTTACCATAAAAAAAAATCTTGTTTATTTCAGATGGATTACATTTAAAATCAAAACAAAACCCTGCAAAAAATCCGATGCAAACTCAAGTTAGTTTTAATTATAATCTGGTCTGCAGTAAATTCTGACTAATTTATTTACAGTCAGATCTGTTAGAATTAAAGCTGGGTCATCAGTTTCTGTCATCATTTACAAAAGTATTCTTTTTCTTGAATAGAATTCTTCCCCATCACCATTAGGAAATGAAATAAGAAACTAGATTATGCAAATGTTAGAGATAAATGTTATCCTTCCATTTCCAATCTAAATGCAATTCCCTGATTTAGTCATTAGTATAGCACAAACAAAAGAAAAAAAGCAACAGCATCAAAAATTCTCTTTTGAGGGCACTCTGCATGTTACTGTACTGAGAAATTTTAGCAAGAACCTCTGGTTATATCAAAGAATTTGGATTTCCAAAGGAATGAACTCAGTTAAAGGAATTCTTATCCCAGATAGTGGTACTAATTAGGTATGGCTGTTGAATAGATGAATCATCTTGCATGATTGTCATTTTCCAGAAGTTGGAAAGGCCTGAGGAAGTTTCAGCACACACAACCAAAACACACAAAGCCTTTACAAGTTTTATCCTTCTTCCAAAATTTTCCATTCAAGGACTACCTTCAAAACTCTCCACTGTCAAACTGTCATGAAATTTAGCACCCTAATGGATTTATGGAGCAGTTTTTGTAAACTAAACCAAAGTATTCAAAGCCTGCATCTGCTAAGGAATTTTCTTCTGATTCTGAAATATGAGTATAACAGGACTGGTTGCTGATGTTATTTAGGTCTTTTCTACCCTAGAGAACCTCTGGCATTATAAATATGAGCCCCCTAGTAGAGTCATAACATATACTGTCTGAAGGAATTATCTGCTGGTATAGTTGTATTACTTCACTAAAGCATGCAAAATGTATAACATCTTTTTTAATTTTTTTTTTATATATATCTATTTTTAGCAAAACAACCTTCAGGCCTGGAGATTTGCCAGCAATTGCTGTTTTTTAATTTAGTCAATTCATCTGCCTTCAGGTTTTGCCTTTCCAGGCAATACTTCCTTAGCTTCCTAAGACTCCAGTCTGTTTTATAAGCTTTGGTAAACTCAAGTTATATATTGGGTTTACAGCTCTCAGTTCATTCACAGAAGCACTCGGTTCATTTTCACTGGCATTCAGCTTGCTCAGGCATCATTTTGTCTTAGTAAATGCATGTCAATTGCTCCTGATGACCTTCTTCTTTCCATACTTGAAAGGCTATTCCAAGAGGACATGCTTCATGTCCTTTCCATAGCTTTTCATTGCTTATAAGCATCCAGGGTCCTCCTTCTTGCCTTTCTGAAAGAAAGGGATTTATAACTTTTATCTCCAAGTGTCTCTCCTTATCTCCAGAAGTTTTTACATAAAGTGAGGGAATGGAAGGGGAGTGGAAGGGGATGCAGTTCTGAAAAGTCAATTGAGAATGTAATCAGTAGCTGTTCCTACAGATTGTTTTTTTCCTTCATAAAAGAAAAATACATAATGATGGCTATGAGAATTTTTACTGGGAGTTAGTGTCAGATGCTAAAAGAAGTATTTTTGTTCTACGGGATTTGCAAAGTTTAAAAGGAGAAATTGTTCTGGTGAAGAGATACAAATAGGTTATGAGCTGGAACAAAAGAATAAGTCTAATTATGCAGAATCAAAGACAGAAAAGTGTGAACCAGAACCAAGATTCCACTATAAAGGCAGAGACTCAGTAAAAGCTTCAAAAAAGGGTAAGCACTTTAGGGCAGTAGGTCTCTCTGTGTTTTGATTTACTGATGCTGCTGTAACTGGGAAGGTTTTACATAGTTATGGAAACTTCCAGCTACTTTTGCAAGAGATACAAGACAATGTATTTAAATAGGCCATTCAGTTATTGATTGAGAAAACCACAAGGAAAATACTTCATCTAGTAGTGCAGTTTATTTCTGTTTTAGGTCAAAAAAGTGTCTCCAAAGATGATTTAGAGAGATTGTAAAGAAAATTTTGTCCATGGTCCATTGCAATGAAATAAAAATTATACTAGGTTTAAACTGAGAATATATTAAAATTAATGCATCAATGTGATGACATTGATTAAGATGATAAATATATTTTTAGAAGACTTTACACATGGAATAAAATTTTTCAAAGAGTAAGTGTTCAAGTGAGAACTGAAAAAAGCACACTGTGGATAAAAATATCTTCATAGCAGTAACAATTTTAGTTTTCAAAGAGATTCAAGATGTAGTATAAAAAGGTAAGATAGTTTTCCTTATGTTTCTGTTAGTGAAAAAGTAAAACAAGTATTAAAACTACTCAAAGAGAACATGTAATTTTAATGAATAATTTTGCAGTTGTTCTTGGACAAACCCTGGGAATTTGGCAATAATTGCAAAGGGTTTTTTTACCCCTGAAAATTATAACTCAGAGGCAAATTCCATTTTGGTGGGATTTTTAAACCTACTTTGATTGTCTAATTCACAATAGTCAATGTGAAGAGAGATAGGTTAAAACTCAATCTTTTGAAAAGGTTAATTACTTAATAAGATTTTAGAAAGCCCACAATGAGACAGTGAAGGAAAACATCAATATGCCCATATTTTTATAATATGATGAAAGTAAAGCAAGACAACTGGGAGCAGCAATAGAATTTCTGCCAGATCTGTATTAAAAATCAAATAGCATTCATATTTGAGTTAATGTAATTAGACCTTACTGTTGGTTTCAATATTCTGTTCACTTTCAGCTTGTGCAAGGCAGCTGTGAAAAGCAGATCCAAAGAACTTCTGATGCTAGACAACTTCTGCCACTATAGAAACTGGGCAAAATTTTATCTGTAATATTATTGAATTTCTGGATTGAAACAGACATTCAGTTTTCTACTTTTATATAGAGGAGCAATGCCAGTGGTTGTAAATCATCTATTTAAAAAAAAATTAGTCATAATCCTTACCCCAGCCAATTAATATCAGAAATATGATTTAGTTCTATAATTTTAGAAAATAGAATATTTCCTTCCAGCATACACTGATTAATAGGAAAATTGAAATAATGCCTGGATATCTCCAGGATAATCCTATCCATTGTAGTCAATGTACATGTGTGAAGGAAAGAGCCAGAGACTATCTCATGATTTAAACATGTGTGAAACTAAGGAAATACTCTAAGGAAAAAATGTATGCGGGACCTCAATATTTAAATTCAACTGATAACATACATTGTAGAAGATATTATTTAGTGCAAATTTTTAATGTCAGGTCAAGTCTTTTCAACTTGCAGAGAAATATGAAATTTACTGTCCTCAGTGGTTAGTGGGCTGTGGTTGAGCTGCTTTTTTTCCATAGAAAATCTGCTGGGAAAAATGAATACACAACAGTTGTTAGAGTAAATAGAAATGAGGGAAGGAAGGCCAAGCTCTATCTGGCGTTAAATCTGGCCAAGTATGTCAAGAATAAAAAGAACATCTTTACTACACAGGGAACCATGCAGTGGAACAGATTGACCAGAGACCAGAGAGGTTGTGGAGTCTCCCTCACTGGAGGCACTCAGGGATTGCCTGGACAAAATCCTGTGCCATGTGCTCCAGGATGACCCTGCTCGAGCAGAGAAATTGGACCAGATAACCCACTGCTGTTCCTTCCAATCTTACCCATTCTGCGACTCTACGAATTGCTTTGAAAAGCTCATAATTTATTCAATATTGTACCAGGAAAACCTCATTCAAATAATTCCTCCAGAAGGTAAAGGTCCCTGTATAATACAGATATGTTATATAATATTAAGTGTATCTGAACTGAGGATACTCAAAATTATGGTCTTGAAATATATCCTCAGAGATCAATTGCAGCCTCTCAGGGCTGCAACTGCCAGCTTGGATGAAAACCTAGTTGTATCTAGAACCAAACATGAAGTAGTTGAAAAATATAAGCCTGTACTCAGATTCTTTGATATCAATTTTAAAGAATTTCTTTCATCATGAGAAAGAGAAATGGAAGGAGGGCCAAGCTGTTCATTTGAAAGGTATTCTAAAACAAAAAACCAATACAATTTATTTATCTAGTCTGTTCTCCCCACCAGAAAAGTTACTGTGTCAAATATAATGTGTGATTAGAGATAATGAAATGAAATAGATAGACCAAATAATTATTAGCCAGTGTTATCATTAATAACTCTGGTAATTATGGCAAAAAAACTATTGAATTTCTTATTTACTTGACTTGAGAATAACAGAGCCTAAAAATTGCCTGGAATTTCAGGAACACAGTCTTGCTCTTAGAAAGATTGGTGATATTAATACTGCTTGAGTGGTCTGGGTTTCAAGGCTCTCCTAAGATGAGGAATCAGACAGTTGTAAGAGCCTTTGCAGAGATCACTGAAGTTGCCTCAGAGAATTACATTGGCTATCTGCTCTTCCTCTGTCATGTAGGATCTGGTGTAGCTCAGTGAAAAGGCAGTGGAGGAGCTCCCTAGAGCCAGCATTCCAGCAACAACTGCAGCAAGGATTTTAGCCTGGAAGTCACTCTCTGACCCAGTGCATTCTGTGTAGATGCATTTGCAACTTATAATGATCCACAGAAGATCCACAAAGTGGGAAATGTTCAAAACCCAGTATCAATGCTTTGTAAATATTCAGTTTTATTTCTCCTCATTTACTTGTTTGTCATTGTCCTTGTTTTAATCTGATGTATTTCTATCACCAATACACGATGGGTGACACTGTGATACAATATTGCTGAAACCATTATTGGCTTCTAATGAAAGAGTTGTGAGAGTAAATAGTAATTCCCTTTCCTTCCTGTCTATTTCCTTTTTCTTTCTCTTTTCCTAAAACAGACAAAAGAAAATAGGAAATAGAATTTATGATCCTATGATTCTTTCCCCCTTCCCATTTTCCTTTTTATTTTCCTTTTATCTGTTTTAACAAGAGTTTGTCCTCCTTCTCTAGATAGATGATGTCCCTTTGCTATAATATATATCATTCATCCATATAAGCTATGGATGAATGATATTTGTTGTGCATTTATTTGGGACTAAGGGAGTCTTGGTTACAGCAACAATGGAAAAAAAACTAGCCAAAAACAAGGGCAGAGTTGACTGTCATCTACATAGGTTTTTCTATGTATAATACTTATATAATATGTAGACATACAGAGATGTATATGCTATATATCTTTTATCTACATATATACAGGCAACGTATGTATGCAGGATGTGCATATAGATAATCTAATAGATAATGTGTACATGCAGTATGTGTATATTTTATATGTATGATACACGGTCTACATCTACACTATAGTATAGGAATACTAAAAATGTTTTTCTCCTTAAAATGTTAAATTGCCTAGCTTTTAAAAGCATTAAATTGTTTTTGTATTACTTCAGTGAATTTTTTCTAATTCAGTGAGATTTAGTGAAGTTGCATGAATTTTAAATCAGCATGAAAGGAAAAAAGAACTCTTTGTAGTGAAATATTGTAATAAAACAAGATTCTGTGTCAATTCATCTCCCATTTTTTTCTTTCAGTTCCACACCTGCTATTCCTCTTTCTGTGTTTTTTCTTTATTTTTTAATCAGTCTTTTTCATGTAATTTATTTTTATCATATTACAGTTCTGTATGATATATTTTTCATTGCACCAACAGCTTCCTTCAAATCAGTAATTTTATTAAAATTCTTTCACATCTCAGCTGAAGCACACAAGACACACGTCTTTTCTAATAGAATCTCTTTTGGATGTGACCTTTTTATTCCAGCCTGTTCTCACTTTTGTGGTGAGTTGGCCTCAATTAACAATTAAACATCCACCAGCTGCTGGCTCACTCCTGGCCCCCAGAGAAAAATAGAGGGAAACTGTAAAAACAAAAATAAGAAAAACCTTTGGGTTAGGATAAAGTCAGTTTAAAAGAAAGAAGAAGGACAGAAAAAATCACCAAAAGGCAATCAAGTGATGAAGAGGCAAGCATTTATCACCTCCAGCAGAAGAATGGCTGGTCCCATACGGAATTGTTGGGTATTTTGGAAATACTGCACCCTGCTTTTATTGAGTAAGATGAGTATGGGATTGAGTACAATGAGTATGGGATATTCCTTTGGTAGCTAAGGTCAGTGTCTTGCTGTGTCTGGTATCAAACTCTTGCCTGCCTCTAGCTGCCATGCTGGGGGGTGGCAGAGTGAGAAATAGAAGTGGTCCTGATGCTGTGCCAGCACTGCTCAGCAGTCACTAAAACACTTTTGTGCTACTCAGACTGCTTTAGGCACAAGTGTAAAATGTGGTACAAGTTGAACTGCTATTAAGAAAAGTACTCCCATCCTAGGTAGATCCAGTACAACTTTTACCTCTAAACTTGGGGAACATATGGTGTCTTACACTTGCCATACATTTTTTGTTAAGTGTCACCATGGCATTTTCCAGAAAGAACTCAGATTTATGAGGATTCTGATTTACTCTATTTTGATTCTACTAGAAGAAGGGCATCTCTTGGTATGTTTTATCTATTTTTTTCCACTTCTTTTGGTGGAACTCATTATAGACCAAAACTTCACTCCCTGCTTGTATTCCATTATTATACCCTCCCCTCCTCCTTTGACTCTTTATTCCTTTTTCAGAGAAAGCTGGGGCTGTTAGCTATAGCAAAAGTTCTGCCTCTCACACAGAAACAGTGTGTGTCTGTATTGTATGTCCTACTTCTCATATGCTGTAACAGTGTTGTGTAGTTTGTACTAGATGTCAGAAAGTGAGACTGATTAGCATTGAGAAATTTATCTATTGCACAAGAATAATAGCAGGAAGACACCAAAACTCCTCATTCTCAGATGAGTGTCCCTACCCAATGTTGCCTCATGTTACCTCATGCACATATGTATCTTTCATTTCTTCCTGTGACTTCACATTTTTGAAGCTGTGTCAGTGATCAGAGGAAAAAATGTCTGGAAAAGATTCCCTGTCTTTTATCTGGACAAACCTATACCCTGAGGAATCAAGAAATTCTCAGGAAAATTTGGAACTACTTTTTTAACTTATGAGGAAGAAACTGAAATTAACTTTGTTCCTCTTGAGCGAGTCTTTACTTTCTTAGAATTATTGTTGTGTTACTAAAAATGTACAATGCATAAATTTACAGAGTTACTCCTCTCACATGAATAATGGGAGCCTGAGAGAGTGTTGTAGGAGTTCTAGTCCTCTGTATAAAAGTGAATTTAATCTAAAGCCATCTGACTCAAAACTGTTATTGAATTCAAAACAGATGTTACAAGGTATACTTACACTATTTTCATGACTTTTCAGTATTCAGAAGTAGAGCTATGAGAAATGCACTATCCACACACCATCGTGCTCTAATCTTAGAGAGAACTTCAACAAATTAATGCATTTTGCCAATGAACTGAAGAAAGGCACTGTAGTATGAAAGACTTTAAATTCTGTAATGCAAATTAGACAAAGGCAAGGCAAATTTAAACGTGCCTCTGAAACAGACAATAAGCTGTTCTTTCCAGAATCTGCAGTGTATTTCTGTGTATTTTTATTGTTTTGATTATGAGAAACCAAAATACTACATAGACATGGGCGGCAGCTTGCAACATCTCCTGTCCTCTTTTCAGGCGTTGAAGGCTTTGTTTTGTTTTGTTTTGTTTTACTCTTTGTTTAGCAGTCCTTACCACAAAAGTGACATTCCTGCTTTCAATAGAAAGAGTTCTTTTATCTCATGTGCACTAAAATCTTAATATAGTTTCTCTCTCAGCCTGGGTTCCATGCACTGATGATGTATAAAAGACATTCTGCTTCTGTAATCCACCCTTTCCAGTAGAAATTTTTTTCTTTGGGTAATAAAAGAGTAAAGCAAAGTTTGCTTATTATATTTACAACTGAATCCTGGTCTGATTGATTTAGAAATACACAGGTCTTTAATACTTAGTGTAATAAGTAGTGTTGCTGATAACAGGCCATAAGCTTTTTTAGGGAATTTACAAAGCCTCAGGATGAAGGGAGTGAAAGGGTGATCCGAACATAAGGAAAACTGGTAGGAATAAAGTATGTGTATAACAATTTTAACTGTATCATTATGCTTCCTTTTCTGTAAAGATGAGATCTAGATTTATAGCTATTCTTGAAGTAGACTAGTATGAGGAAATAAACACAATGTTAGAATTGATGTTTTCTGAAAACTGTGTGAATAATAAGAATAGGGAGAAAACTGTTCCTCAAGTTAAAATTTTGGATAAGAAAATTTTTTTTCAGTTTTATAGATAAGACACTTAAAGATCGTCTGTGAAAATCAGTGTACATGACTTCTGAGTACGACCCAACAAGATGTAAATTATCTCTATTATATTTTCATGATTATGTAATTATGTTAAGTGAGGTAATTGAGCAGTTTTACCTCTTCCCCAAATCATGACAAAAATAAACACTTTTAAGATTATCTCTTTTATAATTTCTGTTCTCATTAAAAAATTCTCATGTGATTTCAAGATCAGCCATGAAACTAGGAAGCTTGTTAGCGTTCAATGATTTTACTTTGCTAGGAAGCATATTTCAATACCATCACTTTCCCTTTAAAAATATTTATAAATCATAAGAAATCTCTTCGTTTTTGCTATTTGCTCTTTTCCATAGAATTAAGAGCAGGTAATCAACCAAACAAAATTAGTTAAATGATTGAGTTCTGAACAATCAAGGTTAAATCAACTTCAAAGGAAAGTAATTAGCTAAAATATTGAAATGAAAGATAACAAAACAAATAAAATTGCTGCAAACCTTAACCTCAGGAATTAATCCAGAAAAAATACAAAATATACTTCAGATTTCAATGTCAAGGATATAAATTATGCAACTTGATTAAAAACTGGGATGGACTGTCTGTTTATAAAACATTATCTCATAAATAGAAAGTTTACAAAACCATGGCAGCAAATTAAAAAAAAGAGGATTAAATGTCTGATGTATTTTGCTTTTCAGTTTTTTTGGTTGTTGAGTCCTTTGTACATTTCATTTATTTAGTTCAAAACTTTGAGAAAAAAGGATAGACAGAAGAAAAAAGAAACACAAAGTTCTTCTCTTTGGTGAACACTTCAACATAAAATCAATTTTACAAATGAGACAACCATAACCAAAGTATTGCCCTAAGAGGAAATAAAAAGCTAAAACCCTTTTTTCAAAATAAAAAACAATTTTTGTCAAAAAAATACAGTTTCAAGTGACTCTCAGCCCTTGTGTGTTCACAGTTGAAATGCATAATTTCAGTTACTTCTTTAAACTTCATCTTATATTCTTCAATATGTGTTCACTGGAGCAAAGAGTGGAGTCTGTAGCAGAAATGTGTGTAAGCAGTTGTGGCATGTGGGGAAGGGAGACACCATGAGCTGCAGTGTGACTGTTCAAATGGGGTCCAGGCTGCCTCAAGATGAGAGAAAACCACAGTGGACAATATTACTTGTACATCAAAATTTCACTATACTACACCAAACTCGATCCAAACAGAGAAGCAATAAGGGCCCCTAGCTAAATCTCTCTATCAAAGATGCTAGCAGCTATTCGAGGCTGAAGAGGCATGTTTTAGGAAGGCATTCCATGAAGTCCCTAAAGGTACTGGTGTCTCTGGGGGGCTTGTGCCAATGCAGGGACACCCCTGAGGGCCACAGTCCATGGATGGCCAATGCTGGGTAAGGGGCAGCCACGAGGGACATGGCCAGGCAAGAGCACAAAGGACTGGAGCAGCAGAAGTCATTCAAGGCAGGGACACCACCTCAGCCTCCTAAGCCACTTAACACCTGGATGGGTGAACTGGACAGACTGAGTATAAGACATGCTGAAAATACATAAAATTGAAAAAAGAGAGAAAAGACAATATTTATGTAGATGTAGGGGTGTATGTGTGTTTGAAAGTGTGCTGCAATATGTTTGCTATTTTTTTTTTTTTGGTGTTCTTTTTTACCACCTCAGTATTTTAAAAAAGAGATCAGCAACTTGTGCTGTGTGTCAACAAATTAAGATAGATAACATTCACACTTCTAGAGGTTTTTTCTAGCCTATTATAGCAATATATAGGAAATATATGGTAAAGTCTGCATGAAAATTGCATACTATTATGCTAATATACACCTCAGTTTAAAAACTATCTATCTTCACTTTATTAGCTTACAGTAAATACAGAAATATCTTAAAACTGTATTGGGAGTTACAAGTACAGAAATATACAGATTAACTATACCCCTGTATTTCCTTCTTTGAGGTAAATGTTTAAATAAGTTACTTGTTGTAGGCTGGAAGCTAACGAACAGGCAAGAAAATTTCAATGTAGAATTAATTTTTACACACTTGGTTACTTAACTAATGGTCCTAGATAGTGAACAGTGCTTGATTACTCCTTCTAAGAGACCTGTTTCAGGATAAGAAAAACATTATTTTAGTTTTTGCTGTAATGTAAGTCACTAAAAACTTTTGAAATTTAGTGTGCTGGTTTATAAGCAGAGCAACTCATTGTCAGTCCATTCATTAACCAAAATGAATGAATAGATCATTAACAATACATTACAGGACTGAAATCTGTAATAAATTTTATATTATTTAATCATATGCTATGAGATATTTATAGAACATGTAATTTTACATATATTTTATAGAATTGTTGCTATATTTTAAGCCCACTGGTAACCAAGCACCATGAATCTGTTTATTTTCCTCTAATGGGATGAGAGAAAACTAGAAGCATAAATGTAAAAAAACTCATGGCTTAAGGTAAAGGAAATTTAATAGGTAAAGCAAAAGCTGCAGGTGTAAGCAAAGCAAACAAAGAATTCAGTCCCCACTTCCTATGGTCAGGCAGGTGAAAGAAAAGCCAGGCTTCATGCCATGTAGCAGTGACTTGGGAAGACAAAACACCATTATTCAGACTGTGACCCTCTTCCTCCCTCTTCAGTTGGCTTTTATTACTGAACATGATGCTGCATGGTATAGAACATCCCTTTAGTCAGCTGGGGTCACCAGTCCTGGCTCTGTCCCCTCCCAGCTTTTCTTGCACCCCCAGCCTACACACTCGTGCGGTGATGTGAGAAGCAGAAAAGGCCTTGACTCTCTGTGTTAAACCAATTTTATTATGCAATTTTAATAGTAAGTTTTACTTGGCGAAAACAGAGCCTTCAGAATGAGGAATATTTGGCCTATTTTAATTAAATTAGCATAGTGGATTTCTTGCATTGTTCCGTGTGTAAAGAACTGGGCTATTTTCTTTAGAGCTACACTTGTTATCATTTTGTCCTCTCTTGGTATGACAACAACAAGGTAACCTCAAGCACAGCCACAGCAGGAGCAGGCTGTATTTACTGTTTTTCCTGCAGAGCGAAATATTCTTATTGCTGTTAGACCTTGTTTTAAACTGATAGTAGAGTATAGAGAAATAATCTTGCAGTAGTGTGATGTCAAGAAAAAAGTCCATTGTTATGTAGCATATTCTATGGGGTTTTTTCTGTGTAGCTCTTTTGTCAATTAAACTGCTAATAAGTGTTTTAACCCTGGTTTAAGACAGGCAGTAGCCTCTTTCAGCTAAGATCCTTCTCACATGCTGTTAACAGTGAAATGTTATTAAAGGGACAAGATTGTTAAGCACATCCATGAAAACCCAAATGTGCTCTTAGTGAACTTTAAACAGCATTAGAAAGAATAACTCTGACCGTACATGGCTTTAGCTTTAGCAGTACTCTCTTGATTTCTGTATTTGTCCTGCTTCTGTTATGATTCAAGCTTGCAGCTGGGACCGAAGAGCAAAGAACAGAGTAATTTTATGGTTCCTAATATATACATTTGATGATTAGATGATGTTTAAGCTGAAAGTAAATTAAGACATTTCAGCTTGATCCAGGAGATGCAAAAATAAATGACTTGACAGATTCACAGATGAACTAGGCCTCATTTTCTTCCTTTTCAAATCCTCTCTCCTTTTCAGGATTTATGTCAGTTGCCACATTTCCTTGATTAGTAGAGCAAGCATTATTTAGTGATTCTTAAAAAATCTTTACTAAAAATACATATTTTGTATTTTATAGGATTATTAGTGTACTGCATAACACAATTTTATAATTGTGCATTCAATGGAAGGCAGAAAATAGCCATCCATATGCCTTAAAAATTTGTACCATTGTCCTTGTAAGATGTTGCTGTCATATGAGAAAAGAAAGGTATGCATATAAGTATGTATGTGTAGCAAGCTGCTCCTTGAGAGCATTGATGGCAGTTAGATTATGCTTTGACAGTACCATACAGCCTAAACTTATTTTAACCACATTATCTGTCCATAATCTACTTCTAAAATACTTCTTTCCTTTTATTTGAAAAGCCTAAGTATTGAAACTTCATATTCTATCTAATATGGGACATATCTAATAAAGGACAGCTTTCCTCCCTGTCAGAAAAGGAGGTGTCAGTTTATTTAACTCACTTAGTGCTTTTCATCTGCATACTAGCTTTCATCTGCATAATAACTTTTATTCTTGTAATATGAGGTTCTGTGTTTTGTCACGTCTGAACATATAACTCTTAGGTGTATATAAATGTTCAGAAATACCTGTACATAATGGTAGATAAATGTATTTAATTATATTTTTGCATATCTTGAACAGCAAAGAGAAACAAATCTAAGTTGAAACCTCTCCTGCTTCTTTTCTGAAAAAAGTCATAAATATAAAATTCAGTATTTCCTTCTACACATAGTAGATCATCAGTAATCAGATCACTTATGCAGGTACATTTTTCTTAGATAGGAAAAATATAATTGTTTGTAGTAATTAAGACTTGTGCATGCTACTTTCAAATATAAAGACAGCTCTGAATAAGGTTCCCTGATATATTTCAGTATTTTACAGTCTATATCAAATTGAAGTAAAATAGGAGGTACTCAATTCTCTTCCTTTTACTTGATAGTTTTCTTTAAATTTGAGATGCATTAGACCACAATTCTTTATGGATAGAAAATTAGGTCAGAAAAATCTTAACGGTGTTTTCTTTTAGGCTCTTTTTCTACTCAGATTTCCTACTGAGGAAGATATTTTCACAGAAAACACCTTACCTCTGTGTAATTATTTCAGGAAAATATTACTAATGTAAGAGATTAAGTATGGTTTACCACCTAATTACTAATGCATTTCACTGAAGTCCTGTAAGTATTGATTATGAGATTAATACTATTCAGTTTTTTATTTGTTTAGCTGACTGATAGAAAGTGCACTTAGGAAAACAATGTATGATGGCCAGACTGGTGAGGTTCAAATTACTACTTAAATAATGATATCAGAAGCTTATAAAAGTTGTGGACAACTACCCTCAGATCAATACAATTACACTCAAAAATGTATTTGAAAGGAGAAATCAAATACATAGCTACAGAAAGAGGAGAAAATGGCCAGGCAGAGTTGTAGAGAAGAATGTGTTAAGTTATAATAGATTTAAAAGTATTTTTTTAAAAAATAAATTTAATTCTAAGGCAGACAAACAAGATTGTTGTATGTCAGTCAAAAAATAGTAATAGCAAATAGAAATAGTTAAAGAAAAGTGAATTGCTAGTATCTGATGTTGGTGAGACTGCAAATGTAGTAAAGTGTGTTTTATAAGGATGTAAAAAAATTCTTATATTTTTGTAGAAGTCTCTTTGTCTCCTTTCCTCCCCAATTTCCCTAATGAAGAAAATGTTCAGGAAGGAAGATACCTTATTATGTTGACTTTTATGCACCAACTCTTAAGGAAGATATTAGAGACCTGGAAAAAAAAAAAAAAAAAAAAGTAGAAGCAGAATTCAGAAGAAAACAGAAAGCATGGCTTTTAAGAGAAGATCTAGGAAGATTCAAACAATACAGAAAATGTTGCAGAAAAAACGGTGAAGTAATTGTTTTCTTCAGCAATTTGGGTATTAAAAACATTATGGGGCAAGGGGAAAAAAGCAAGTATTTTCTAAATACAAGTTTTTGAGGCCTCCCCCTCTGGAGGTTTTTAAAAATGAGTTAAACAAACAAAACAGAAATATTCTTATCCTCCCCCAACAAATGAGGGACTATCCTCCCTCAACAAATCAGCTTTCCTCAAAGTACCTTCATATTTATGGCTACATGATTATGATGGGTCATATGATATCTCAGTTTACCTGTAGTTTGCATATTAGATTATGAAAACACATCTTAATAGTAAACTGTTTTATATGTAACTGCCCTTTTGTTATTTCCAAGGATTAAAAAGACACAGTGAAATCTCATCTGATTTCAAAAGGGTTTGAGTCCTTCTATTGCCATTTAGGTAACTTTAATTTATCTTTTGTTTACAAGTAAAAAAAATAATAAATTCTTCTATGGATTCAAAATTTTTCTATATATTGACATTGACCTAGGATACATTAATTGTAGGATTGAATTTCTGAAAAGCATCTACAGGTTTTAGGACTGCAAATTCCAGTGAAAATTAATATTCACTCAAGTTATCCAATAGCTTTTCCAATGAATGCATGTCTCTTAGAAATAAATAGACAGGACAGGTGAGGAGGAGGGGCAGTGCTTCATGTAGAGGAGGGATTACACTGAGCAGTGGTTTCAATTGGATACAACATGGTTGAGATGCTCTGGGTTTAGTTTAGGGGAAAAGCTAATAAAATAGATGCTGCTATGGGAATCTACTGTAGATCATCCATCCAGTGTGATGACATCAGTGTATTACTACAGAAGGATTAAGAGAAATCTCTAGATCAATTGCTCTTGGCCTTACACATGAATTCAAATTCCTAGATCTTAATTTGGGACTATCATATGACATACACAAACATGTCCAGGAAATTCCTGAAGCATGCTGAAGACAATGTCCTGATACAGATACTAAGACAGCAAAACAGAAAAGGGGTAAAACCTGTTTTACAGGTAGTCACTAGTGATCCTTAGGGCTCAATTATAGGACCAGTTCTCTTCAATGTTTTTATCAATAACCTGAACAAAGGAGTTGTATGCACACAAAATAAGTTTGCTGACAGTACTAAGATAGAAGCTGCTGCCTTTGTGAAGGATAGAGAGGCCTTACAGAGGGATCCTGATACACCAGAGCATTGGACATTTACTCATCATATGAAATTTACATAACAAGCACAGGATTCTTCATCTGAGAGTGTAATCCTGGATGGATGTATAGACTGGGGAACAAGAGCCTGGAGTGTAGACCTGCAGAAAGGGATCTGGAGAGTTTGTTTGATGAGCAGTTCAATCTGAGTCAACAATATACCCTCGAGACAAAAGAGTCAACTGTATTCTGGGGGTCATTAGGCACAGAGTAACTTACTCTGGAAAGGAATATCCAGCTGCACTGGTGCATCCTCACCTCAAGTTCTGTGTGAAATTTCACCTTTCTAAATGCAAGAAGGATGTAAAAATATTAGATTGTGTCCAGAGGATGACAGCAAAGATGGTGAAAGGTCTGGAGTGCACAATTTATGCAGAATGGCTGAACATAGTATGTTTGTTCAGCTTTGAGGGGGCAGAGGGGTGATCTCATTGCTGTCTACAGCTTCCCTATGGGAGGAATCAGAGAAGGAGGTGATGACCTCATCTCTCTAGTGTCTGGTGACAGGACACAAGGGAATGCCTTACAGCTGCATCACTAATAGCTCAGATTAAATATTAGGGAAGAGTTCATTGATCAAGCAGTGGAACAAGCTCCCCAGGAAAGCAGTCATGGCTCCAAGCCTGTTACTGCTCAATAAGCATCTGGGGAATGCTCTTAGCTATTTGATTTAGCTTTTAGCTTGCCCTGTCTGGAGTCAGGAGTTGAACTCCGTGAACCTTGTGGGTGCCTTTCAACACAGGATATTCTATAACTCTGAATGAGGGATCCCAGAATACTTTTATAGGAAAAAAAAGAGATGAGCTCTTCTAAGGCATGACTAATCTCATTCTAAATTAGATTTGTACTAAATTTGTACATATGGCCATCCAAACTGTTTCTTAAAATGACATGCACCTCTCCATTTACTATGATAGCATTTTGGAATTCCAGACAGCTCCTTTAGGCATGCCTGAAGTTATCCTATTTGAACTGTATCCTTAATGACCTTAGTACTTCAGCATTGCTAAAAAACCTTCCAAAAGGAAAAATAAAGAAGTACAAAAATAAAGAAATAAAGTTTCAATCTTCTCTATTAAATTCAAGGAGCTTGTACTTTTCCTTTGGGAATAGGATTTGAAAATAATTTGTGCTATGATAATATTTTTTTTAATCATCCATTCATTAAAAGTTGTTAGAAGGTCTTTTCATAAACTATAATCACTTACATGGAAAAGCTCATTTAGTTAGTAGTTCACAATAAATGAGATAAATGTAATGTTCTGAATTTAGGCTATAAATAGTGCAGTGAATTTCAGTGCAATGAATTTCATAAACATTTTCAGGAAATTGTATTAGAAACAGAGTAGGCCTAGAAATAGGCTAAAAAACCCCAAAAACCCCTCTAGCCTCTATTTTTTTTTCTTCTTTTACCATTTTCTTGTACATATGGGAAGCGCATTACATTGTCACATTCTGCAACTGCCCGCATGATGTGACAGCCTTTCTTGTTGATACGAATACAAATACATACACACAGATGCCTGGAGCATAATCTGCTAATTTTTTCCTTATTTAAAGAAATCTCCCTAACTGTCTATCATCAGCCATGTATGTTTTTTTCATTTTAAACATGCATCAGATATTGGTGAGAAAAATCATATTTCATAAAAACAAACAGATCTAATTTCGTGCAAAGACTCTGAATGAAATCTAATGAAGCAGAAAAAAAACAATAACCTTTCATTCATCTCCTAGCTCTGAAAAAAAAAATGGGTACTTTGAAAGGGAACAGTTCCCATCAATTACACACACCCCCCAAAAAATCAGCACATTATTAATTATTAATATAAGAAAGACAAGGAAAATAGAGCCCAGTGTGGGCCCTCTGCTGAATGGAGCAGAGGATCTAGTGACAAAAACACATGGAAAATGCTAAAGTAGAGAATGCTTTTGTTATCTTGATAGTAAGACTGGCCTTCAGGAGTCTCAGGACCCTAAAACATGAGGGAAAGTCTAAAGCAGATTCAGACTCAGTAGAGGATGACCAAGCTGAAGAACATTTAAAAATACTGGATACACACAAGTCCATGGGACTTGATGGGATATACCTACAAGTGCTGAGCAAGTTGCTCAATTTAATTGTAAGACAATTCTTAATTGCCTTTGAAAGGTCATGGCAAATGTGAGAGGTACCTAAAGGATAGAAGAAAGCAAATTTCTCTCATTTCTTCCAGAAACCTGCATAGAAGAGGTCGGTGTCCAGGTCAAGGGAACAGGTAGTCTCTCCTTCCTTTATACCTTTACAGTATTTTTCAGGTCCCTTTAAGTACAAGACACATTATGAAATCATTTTTTGTAAGTTTGCTTCTTTATTCCATAGGAAAGATGATATGTACATATTGAAAGGGACTGCCGTACTCATGAGCCAGGTCCTAACTCTTGGTGAATGAGTGATAAAAAATAAACACACCTCCCCATCAGTCTGCTTCTAGGCTGGAAGGCCTTCATGCTAATGTAATTTTTTCTAGCAACCTTCACTGGACTGAGAGAATACCAGAAGGGAGATTTTAAAAGTCTTTTCATATTTATAATCTACAGAATCATTGATTTCTGGAACAGAGTGAGACCAGAAACAGATCTTGAATATACAAAACATAGTTGAGGACATAAATAATATTATGCCATTTTTTTACTCATTATCATTGTTTTATAAAACATATTTGTAAAAGACAGATGATTAAAAGAAAAACTAAAACTAAAAGCATTTAAAGCTAATTTTCCCTTAAATTTCATTTAAAAGGAAAATAAATTAAGAAAATACTAAAATAGAATCAGTTGAACAGACAAAATTAATTTCAAAAGAATTTGGTGGGAGATTACATCAGAATTACTATTGGTGTGACAATGTGTTTGTTAAAACAACTTCAGTGTCAGAGGAATTAGAGATAGGGATGGGATTTTATTTTGTATAAGTTTATGAAGGTAACTTGGATAACAGACCAGTGAATCTGAACTTTGAGTTGTGTGAGTCTGTAGAAACTATAATACATAGTAAAGTAAGTTGAGACATAGATAAAGTTATTTTATTAGAGAAGATAGACAAAGATTTTTAAAGAATAACTTCCTTCTACAAAGACTATTAAAGATTTTTAGAGAAGTCAAGGCACAGATGCACCAGAATTAATTAATCTTATTAAATAGTTGTAGTTTTTTTTATTGTCCTTAAAAAAAAATCATTCCTCAAAGGTGTTTAAAGGATGTAATCACTGTCAGCTAAAAGCCAGTTTTCAGGGAGTAACAATGCCTTAAAATTTCACAGAATAGAAATAATTGGTCAATTTTCCCAGCAAAAGAAAGCTAACATAAAGTTTCCAAGATTGTCTGTCTTGGGAGCTGTACTTTTCACTGTAGTGAAATTTGGCCAGAGATGCAAAACAGAAGAATTAAATCTGAGCTGTGAAATTCTATAGACTATTCTATAGATTATAGAATTCTATTAATATATATATTAAAACCTAAGTGGATTGGTCTGACCAGAACTGAAGTATAGTCAGCTTTGATGTAAGCTAGTTGTCAACAACTCTTTTGTACTCCCTGAAGGGAAAGTACATCTTTAGAATTGACTTGTTTCACCTTAATATAAGGTGAAAGGTGTTATAACTTATTATAAGTTGGTGTTTATATACCTGATATTAATTTCCTTCAACATAGAATTATATTTCCTGACTGTGAGATGTTTAGAGGTATCTGGGTCCGCTTTCCAACTATCAGCAAATCACAGGCCCTTTGTCATATCTTTCAGCACAGTGTGGATGCTTCAGATAACCTAGGGTGTCTCAGATGGCATTAGATAGGCTGAGGAAGCAGAAACATTGTAAATCTCTCCATTGACTGGAAACATAGATACTGACACCAGACACAGATGTTCATCAATGTTTGCAACTAGATAAACTGAATTCTAACATGATCCACTGGGCAATAAAATCAGAGACCCAGAACATCTGGGTTTGGAATGGACCTCTGGATGTGATCTAGTCCAACCCTCTGCATAAATTAGGACCACCTTTGAAGTAATAGATATTCCACTATTGATAAATACATAAGTATTTGTGGAAAAACTGAACAAAAAAACCTTATCTAAAATTCTATTATATATTTATGATACAAGGCTTTAAATTCAACTTCAAGAGACATAACACAAGACTGGATAATAATCTGAAATTGTAAGCATACTATTGTACTGTCATCAAAACACACTCAGAGTACAGAGACTTATTAGGAAGAGAATGAAGAACAAAACATAAACACTGTAACGTCACTGAATAACTAAATTAGAAAGGCAGTGGAAATTCTTCTTGCTTAAAGAGAAAAATAAGGTTATTATGTTTTCACTGTTCTCACTGCAAAGAGATCTCATAAGTAATATGATAGAATATTCTTTAAGCATTAATTATGATAGTATTTTAAGTTTTTACAGATTACACCTGATTGTTGAGTATCAGAATATATGTATATATTTTTTTAATATTTAAAGACACTAATTAGTATAAAAATTGAGCAAAAGAAACTAAATTAAAATACAGTGCTCTGTTCTGCATATATTAGTCATAGGAAATTCCAAGAAGTCTATATGTTGCTTATCACTGTGAGTGGTCTCAGTGTGACAATACAATAAATTTAACACATACCTTTATTTCCTGTTGGTTTTTATTGAAATTATTTATCCACAAATTAAATAAGGAAACACAAACTCCATATTTTTTTGAAAGCTACCTAATAATGGAAAAATAAATCCAGCAACTGTTCTTTTAAATTAATGTGAATATTGTTAGAGGCAATGCAGAAGTAGAAGTGCCATGACAGTGTATGTTGTTGAAAGATACATCCAGTACACTTTCAAAACTCATCTGTATCCACTACTATATTATAAATCTGCTTTTTAGAATTAAAAAAGAACATAGCAATATTCATGTTTATTTACACACTTGGCAGTATTTTAATCTATTTATTGTGGGTTTTTTATTAGTGTTTTTTGGTAAGAGACAGTTGTAAAACAGCTATTGACTATATAAATTGACTATATAAATCTGAGCAACATGAGGTCCTGAAAATATGTCATAAATGGAGGAAAAAAAAGGCTGTTAACACAGCTGCAGCAGTTGTCATAATGCAGTAATGACACAAAGGGAGCCTGAATCTTTATTCAAAACTGTGTAGTGGTAGAGGTACCACCATCTCCAACAGCAATTGGAGCAGATATTCCTACCACAGCTGAGACCCTCATCAATACACAACTATTTCTATATTATGCTGTCAGTGTAGTCTCTGGCAGTGCCTGCTGTTCTAGAACTGCCCTAGAAGTGTTGGATGCCTCCCTTCAGGACCTAACCCTGTGTGAATCCTGCTCTGGTTGCAGTGCTGGGTCACTGAAAGGGCAGCAGGAGGAGGTGAATGAGCTGTGTACCATCAGGAAGAACAGGAGATGCACAGGGTCTTTGAAGATCAGACAGATGCAACAGCCCCAGACTTTGCTCCAAGCAGAGTCAACTGGAAGCTATCTTAAGAGGGAACAGTGACTAGAGGTGCTCAAAATGGAGGGGACAAGAGCTTGAGACTTCTGGCAAGAAGTAACAAGCACAAGTTTCTATGTCTCAATAGAAGTTTTCTCTTTAGGAGGAGGAGGAAACTCAAGGAGGTTGCAGAGACAGATTGTAGAATCTCCTCCCTTGGAGACATTTAAATATTTACTGAACAAAACTACATAGTCAAACAGAATTTGCTTTGAACTGAACGTTTTGCTAGGTAGCCTCTAGAGTCCCTTTCCAGCCTACATGGTTCTTTGGTTCTATGATTGTTTGAAGAAGTTCTTGCTGCATAACCTCAGTAGTAAATGTATTCACATTTTACTCCTCTTTAAAATTTGCTTTAGTTCAGTCTCACCACTGTAGTGAACTGAAACTCATCCTTCTTTTGTCCCTTTCTTTCATCCTTTTCTTTTTTTCTTTTAAAATGGGACAAAATCTTTATACCACTTTCATTTACTTCTCAAGACTACCTTCAAAGTACTTTCTAAGAAATTCTTTGGTAAAATAGCAGGGCAGAAGCTTCCCTCGTTAATACAGCTTATGTTATTATAGCAAGGAATAGAATCTGAATATTTCATTTATGTGAAACAGAATAAAAGACATGCTTATATAACTGTTAGAATTCCTTCTTTCTAAATATTTTCAGAAAAAAATGTTTTATCTCTGCCTTGTTGTCCAGTATTCTGCTATTTATTAGGAAGTAGCATCTACATCTTTGCACACATTTTATTTGAAGTTGCTTCTTCTTTATAAGTATTTATTATAAAAGGAAATTGTTTTTTTAACTCATATGTACTTCTGAATTTTAACAGTGGCTGTTTTCTTAAAGTTTTCTTAAAGTTTTCTCAATGTAGCTGAAACATTCTATATCAAGAATTTTGCCCTTGGTATCCACTTATGAATATCATGTAAAAGGACTCATTCACATACTTTGCTCTTATATTCAAGAGATGTAACATGATGTGTTTTATACAAAGTTATAAAAGGAGAGGACTCTATCACCATTATTTATTAATAAGTGGAAACATTTTTTCAGATAGTTTTTTTGCTTATCATTTGAAGTAATGAGAGTTGAAAACTTCATTTCAATGTAGGGTTGGAGTACGTGGTCATTTATTCACTGCCATATTACACCAGATGTATTGATGCTCATCACTGCAAAGATTTTGATTTAGAGGTATGAAGTTTTGGATAATCTTTCAGTAAGCTATTGCTGTTCTGCTAATGGTTGACTACAACTTAAAATTCTCTTGTGCATAAATAAAAGAGTTTGAAGGCCACAGGCAACCTGAAGACAGCACTGTAACAACTAGAGAACTATACAATTGAATTTAAGGAAAAAAGAAAACTTTTAAAGGCATTTAGAATTCCCATAAAAATCTCTCTTCAGACTCTTACAGAATGCTCATAAATATTAATATTATCAATTGAAAGAAAGTGAGATCAGTTTTGAAGACCCCATCCTGTTCACCATCAGTTTAACTCTTCAGTTAAGTTTTAAGCTGTTAAACATTCAATGGAACAAGAAGAGGAAGATGGGTTTCTTTCTGTGTAAGTGCTGCCAACCTCACACAGAATTATTCTGACATTTCCTTGTACTCAGTTAAGGTTTAATTAATGTAATAATGAGAAGCTTTTAACAAATTACAAAAAAAGGGAAAATATTTTCTCCAACATTTCATGTCCAAATCAGTATTTACATGACTTATGAAATATCTGTGTAATTAAAATGCACATCTTTTGCAATATTAATTGAATTGTAGAATGGTTTGCATTGGGAGGGACCTTAATGATCCATCTAGATCCAATCCCCTCCCATCAGCAGGGGCAGCTTCCACTAGACCATATTGATCCAGGGGGTGGTGATCTACAGCTTCTTTGGGCAACTTGTCCCAGTGCCACACCATTCTTACAGTAAAGAATTTCTTTTTCATGCCTAATCTAAATCTTCTTTCCGTTTAAAGCCATTATTCCTTGTCCTTTCACTTCAAGCCCTTGAAAATGTACTTCTCCAGCTTTCCTGCAGGCCCCCATTAAATACTGAAAGATGACAGTAAAGACTTCCTGGAATCTTCTCCTTCAGGCTTCAAACCCCTAACTTTCCCAGCCATTTCTCATAGGGAAGCTTCTCCAGACCACTGACCATCTTGGTGGCTCTTCTGGACTATCTCCATCATTTCTATTCCCTTCATATGCTGAGGACCCCAGAGCTGAATGCAATCCTGCAGGTGGGATCTTGCAAGAGCAGAGGAGAAAGAATAATCCCCTCCCTCAGCCTGCAGGTCACATCATTTTTGATGCAGCTTAAATTTGATTTAAATTGTTAGTCTATTCGGCCACATGCTTGCAAAATCAAAACCTGGGCCTGTGTTCTAGTAATGCTCCAAAGATAATACTATTCTGTTTTTTTTCTTTTGAAACACTGAATTAATTTATGCATGTAAAGAGGAAGACAGAGCTCTTGTCTGGGAATTCTTATAAGATCCCAAACATAGTAAAAACTGTAGCAATAGATTCCTCAGGCCACAGCTGTTCCCAGGTATTTTTATGCAGTAGCTAAGGTTTCGCCTCTCATTTGATACATTGTGGGTTTGTTTCATGAGTTGGGGTTTGGTTGTGTATTTTTCTGGCTAGTGTTTGTTTGCTTATTTTGAGGAAAATACTTATTTTGAGGAAAAGTCAAATCTTCCTTTTACTGCATAAACTGTCTGAAATGAAGGTTGAAATTCTGACTTGAAATTCTTCAGCCCCTGAGTCTGAAATGTGTCTACCACCCAAATATGAATAAGAGACATAAGCTTTAGAGCAGTTAGAACAACAATATCTATGTTACACACTCCACTTTAGGAGTATAGGTGAAAATGCACAATTGGTAAATAAATTGTCATTGATTGAAGAGGGAATTAAAACACATGACATTTCTAACATCTAATGTATATGGATACCTACACCGAGCAAATAAAAATAATGAAGGCATGGTTAAACGCAGAATTCTTTCTTTTGCTGGTGTTTGATTATTTATCTAAGGAACAACATAATTTTACCTTTAAAGATAAAAGCATCTAGGCCAAAAGAACTTTGCCATTACTCTATTAGAACTATCCTTAACTTAGCAGACTAAACCTTCTGCACTATGTAGTTAAGTCCTCTTGGAATAATGTGAGACTAGATATCAATATACCATTATTCTATATGGTTATTCTAGGCTACTATTACCTATAGTGGTAGGTAAAATTTTTATATTGAACTGTCAATTCTACTGACATGGTGACTATAGCTTTCCAAAATCTCACCTATCTTCTGTGTCCAAAAGACCCAGACAGACTGTGGAACTTCTTTTTCTCACTTGTATTAAGTCCAGCATCTTTGTTCTATAATAGCAGTCTCTGGAAACTTTTAGCCTTTCTGTCGGTAGTCCTCCAAGGCTTCTGAAGTGCTCACATGTCTTTTTGAAGTACATTTAATCTTTGAAATTCCATAATCATAGTTATATAAAATGCTACTTTAGGACACAAAGGTAGATTGAATTAGAACACACCAAAATTGTGTCCGCTCAGAACCCATATTCCTCTGTCAAACCCAGAGCTAACAATATTTTCACCTTAAGAGTTTTTCAGCCAAAGCTCTCTTTTAGGTTCCTTCTAGAATTTAAAGAATAATTTATCTGCATATCTTAATCTGATAGGAATCTTCAAAAAGATTCAAATTTCTTAAAGAGCCTTTCCAAGATGAACTGCATCAAGAAGGTATCTTCCAAGTACCGTTATTTAAAAAAAAAATACCACCAACCAACCAACCAATCTACAAAAAACCCTTTAAACCCTCAAAACCTCAACCCACAGACTTTAAGTCATTCTCATTTGAAAATAGAACAACAAAACTGGTAAACTCTATCTAGTATCACAGTATACTGGCTAGGGGACTTTCCTAGCAATCAATATACATGAATTTAAGCTTTTTGTTACTTTGAAAAAAATTCAATGATAAATTAATTTCATTCAAAAAGCTCAAAATTCGTGAAGATGAACATTTTTGGTATCTCCCCAGTGACATGTATCTGCATGTCAGTGGTATGAAGTGCTTTGCTTTCCTTTTTGTTACCAGAATTTCTGCAGCAGCAGCAGAAATTATTCCAAATCTGAAGAAAACTTATTTCAGCTTTCTTTACTTGAATGTGGAAACATCACACCCTTGCTGAAAAAATAGCTGAAGAGTATGAAAAGTTAGAATCAAATATAGATGTATGCTTCTATTCTTGTTGGTTTTACTGCATTTCAACTTTTCATTCTTTGTCTCTCAGCTTTATCAGAGATGAATTGTTAAGAAATGGGTACAAAGTGTTCTTTGCTCTGTTCAAAAATATCAATAACTTTACAAGTGACTTTTTAATGACCTCTGGCTCATTCTCTATAGTAAGGCTTGATCTACGCAGTTTCTGAATATAGACATGTCGAGGTAATTTAAAGTGTACCATCATTTTTTCCCCACAGACAGAGAAAAGTATGTGCAGTCTTAACCAATACAAATTTTCTTTTGCTGAAAGAGTGGATAACTTAATACTTTGCAGGTTTTCCCAGAGGTTCTCAGTAGTCTTTTGAGGTACTATTTTGAAAATAAAGCAATTTCCCCCAGTAATCCAGACCTTGTATTGAGGGCATTACTTCCTTCAAGATCATATTTGATTTGTTTATAGAAATTTCTGACCCTCTCTGTCCAGTGAATGGGGCTCAGTTTCTTGACTCAGACTAAACAATTTCAAACACAATGCCATTTTGACTGGAATTTAAAAACAAACAAATAAACAAAACCCTACACTTGTCCACCTCTACGGTGCATTTCATCATCCCACAGATCTTACCTGTTGCTAAGGGTAGGAGGAGTAATAAAGTCTTTAACTCTGGGTCTTAAAGGCCTTCAGAGGCAGCTATATTAAGGAGACATTAGCTAGAACAACTCCATGGGCTGCTTCAATTTATGTTGGAGGCCACATTAGATTGAAAAAAATGTAAAAAAAAGGAACATGTGTTTTAAAAGCATTTTGCAATCCAAAAGGGCAGGTTTCCAGTACTCTGGCTCCTGAGTCATATGCATTGATAATTCAACATAAATATGTATGCCAAGGAATCTCTCTCATGTCAAGTCACACAAAGGTGACCCAATGGTAAATGGCTTCAGTCATCAAGTCTGTATTTGCGATTTATCTTTGTCTCCTGCTTCCTTTGATGGAGCATTTTCACAATATGCTTATTATGACACAGTAATTTCTCTATGGAAAAGAGAATACTCTGGTGGAAAATGGGATGTATCTGTGTGACCGATCAAAAAGCTTTTACAGTGGAAAGAGGCATGGAGGAGGTGGGCCAAGTTGATGTGCTCAAGGAGTTCAGGGTAGGATATAAGGAGTGAGCACAGGTGTTGTAGAGAAAGCTGAACTTACCTGAACACTAAAGGGACCAGCAGGTGGCCACTGTGTTACTTACATGGCTGTATCAGTCAAGTGTGTCAGCTGATTGTCTGAATGGTTTTCCCTGAGTTAATAAAAATAAGTTAATCTCTTCCTGATTTAGTCAATCCAGCCTGAGGGAAGTGGCTCCCAAAAACTGAGCAACTGTCAAAATGAACATTGGAAAGAGAAGTAGCCTTGAGCTGACTTCAAGCTACGTAATGTCTCCCAGCAATTAGGAATGCCATTGTGGCAGTGAACTTAAAAAGACCAGTAATAGTAATCGTGGTTGCACTGTGATCCAACTGCATGCTGAAATTGCTATATTGTGCTTTTCTTGTGATATCAATACGTTGCATTATGCTAAATCAAAATCTTTTATAATGTCAATTATCTTTAAGTAAATTTTATATTGAAACATTAAACCTCCCCTATGTGGAAAACCTAAATAAACCGGGTCAGAGAGTACTGGACTGACAGGGTGATATCAATGCCAGGCCAGTGGATGAAGTGATATATAAGGAGAGACTAAATACTTCTCAGCCTCTTGGTTGTCTTGAGATTTCTTCTAAGATCAATATTTTCAGGGCTGTAGGAGTTTTCTATAAATCAGATTATACCAACAGTCATTTAGAGAACTGGGACTACAACATCCAATTTACTCCATATCTTTTGCCAGTGTAAAGCCTGATTTAAACAAGAAAGGAGGTGTCAGACATAAAGAAAAGTTCTTACTTCTAATGTCTGAGATTTGATAAGAGTGGTTTATCATAGGGCTCGTTTCTGACCTCAGCACCTCTGGACAAATGGTGACATTCAAAAGAATGCTGTCATTCTAGAATAAACAGACTCCATGACTATATGCAAATTAAAAAGTGTGCTGGAAGCATAGAGTTCAAAGAAGTGGAACAATGAGGGTAGGTTTATTTTTTCACATGACACTAAATGACAAATATTCCAGAGATCTAAAGGGCTCATGTTCAAACGATAAAGATGGAAATAATACAAAGCCCACAGAGTTTTAAGAAAATTATTGAGAGAGATAACCAAATGATCTAATCAGATTTTGTAAATAAAACTCTTTATAATGATGTCTTCAGTACAGCAAAAAATGCATAAGAGCCAAGACAGACAAATGCAAATCAAAAATAAGGGACAACTGTTCATTAACAGTTGGTGCTCAGAAAGATTACATTCAGTGATGCTGCTACACAAAAAACGCTGTTGGGAAACGGATTAAACACGTGATCAGCTATGTCAAAACCATATGTCCTAGAACAGGTAAATTGTTATATGCAACACTCCAGACTTACTGCAATTCATTTCTGCATATTTGAGATAAAGTAGTACAGTCCTGAGAGTTTCCACTGTGTAACTTCTGGGCTGAAGAGAGAGATGAATGAAATTAAATTACCTATGTTTGTATAAAGTAACTGAATGAAATTCTAAAATTTATTAAACACAGGAGTTGAGAATAAATTACGGATTTTTTTGTCATCGTGAGTTTATGCTTTTGGAAACCTGCGGTGGAAATTCATGGTAGAAATACATTATTTCATGCAATAAAAATGTTTCTGTGGTTTTAGTAACTTTAAGGAGCTAATAATGACAAAAAATTCCAACAGGGACTTCGGCTTCTGTACAGGTCAGATCCTCCAGTCTAAACCCTCTGCCATGAGCAGGCTGCTCAAAGACCCATCCAAACTGACTCTGAGCACATCCTATTGTGGGGTACCCACAACTTCTCTGGGAAACCTGTTCCATTGTGTTAAAAAAAAAAAAAAAATTCAAAATTTCTTCCTGATGCCCAATGTAAATTTACACACTTTCACTTTAAAACTGTTAACCCTTGCCTCGTCATTTCAGGCCTTGGCAAAAAGTTCTTTTCATCTTTCTTAAGCCCCCTTTAACTATCGAAAGGCCACTAAAATTCTGTCCCCCAATGATTTTTGTGACCATCCTCTGGATCTGTTCAAACAGGTCCAGGTCTTTCTTTTGCAGGGAACTCCAGAGATGGACACTCCAGGTGGGGTCTCCATAAACAGGGATATAGCCTGCCCCACGGGCACTGATATTCAGTGCCACCTCGATGCTTTTTTTCAGCACCACATTTTGGATATGCAGCTCAAAAGGATGAGTGAAGGAAGGATGGCATTAAAGGATGGAGTACCCACAGCTGATGCTAATAACCTTTTCACTCGAGAGAGTGAGGCAAACAGGTCCTCTTCTCAAGGTTGCATCACATTCCTAAAATTATGCTCCCCAGGGATGAAGTCAGCAGTGTAGGACACCACCTAGTATGCTACACTCTACCCTCTTGCTGCAACTAGGACAGAAGAGTCTGCTGTTGTTAGAGTTGAAGAATGCTGAGACCAGCTTGACTGACCTACCAGACTCACCATAAGGATATGCAATACAGATGTTCCCTGAATGAGGCTGGGAGAAGCAAGGATGTGCAGGGCTGGATATAGAAACGAGCAAAAATTGAGTAGAAGAAACGAAAGAGTTGGTAACACTCTTTTCAGCACAAAGTCTGTTTGGATGAAGAAATCTGAAAACACGTAATCTAAAAAATATATATGACTGGCAACCAATCACTTGATCCAGTAATAGGATACTGTCCCACTTTTGCACAATGAGGACTTTTAGTATATCTCCCGGAGATGTGTGAGGATCCTTCCCCTGAATGGGAACACCCCTCAAGGTTACTCCCTGAATCTGAGCAACAGATTTCCCCACAGTCATCAGTATGGGTGAGTAACACCAATCTCAACTCAATAATTGTTTTGCTAGCTTTAATATAATTGCCTCAATATAATTGGTTAAATATAATTGCTTCAATATTGCTTCCAAAATAGTACATTAAGCTAGCAGCTATAACTATCCATGCTTCATAGCAAATAATTCTGATTAAGCTATTTTTGTCTAATTATTATCATCATTATAATCATTTAATAATTTAAATAAGTCCTTTGGTTTATTTATATAATTGTATTTGCTTTGTCATCCTTAATCCTGCAGGAAAAGGAGTTCTATAAAATTTCAATTACAGCTATATTATTCTTTAGATATAAACCATTGACTAAGTCTGCGATTAGGATTGGATCGAGCCACACCCAGATTCCTCTCTGAGAAGGAGTTAAAAAGCAAGGGGGTCCTTTCTGTGCCCTGTGACTCATCGGGAGGGCTTCTTTAATAAACTTTGTCTGAGGCACCCATTCTACCTATGACAATCTCATAGGACAAGAACAGACAGAGAATCACCTCCCTTGACCCGCTGGCTACACTTTTTTTATGCAGCCCAAGATACAATTGAGTTTATGGCTGCAAGCAGACGTTGCTGGCTCATGTCCAAAATGCCCAGTGGAAATACAGATTTGTATTTTCCTTGGGCAGTAGAAAGAATGTATTACAGTTTTCAGTGTAATAGATTTTTCTTAAAAGAGTATTTTAGATGTGACAGGTTTCTGCTGGGTCATTTAGCCAATACCTCTGCATTAGAGGAGGAAATATTTTATTATTTTTCAGCCAGGTCTCACACAGTGGTGTAAATCGGCTTTGAATCTTCCACTGAGGATGATTGTATACCTGCCCTTGGCAATCTCTTCCAACATTCATCTGCTATAACTGAAGGGTTTTCTCTTCCACCATGCTATTCCCTTGTCAATGTTGATTTTCCAGGCTGAAATTTCAGACAAGTATTCTTTGTTTTCAGCTCACTGTCTCATCAAAATAAAAATATGAATTATCTAATATCTGAATATCATTTATTAAATAAAAAAACCCCAGTAACTTACTTTTCTTTTAATAGTTGTTTGGTTTTGTTTTTGGGCTGGGTTCTTTTTATGACAAACCATTTATTTTCTTTTAAAGAAAACACCAGTTAATAAACTCTGCCCTAGTAAGCACCTAATTCAAATTAATGCAGCTAATCCCAAATAGGTCACTCAGGGGAGAAATTCAGACAACCAATAAAAGCTTTCAACTAAAGAACATTGTTCTTTACAAGAGCCAAAACTAAACTCAGCATTATAACGGTGCTTTATGAAAATTAAAAATGTTGCATCAGAAATATTACCTAAAAGAGATATCTTCCCAAAACACTATTTTTAGCAGGAATGTGATCCCCTTCTGATTCCTGTGCCATTGCCCATCATCTCCTTTTAATAAAAGCCTTATTCATTTATTTTAAGAAAAAAAATGAGTTTTCATATAGCTAAATATTCTAGAAATGAAAGTGCTTTTTCTACATGAGATATTATTATCATCTATAAAGCACATTTGTTTTCTGCACCTTAAAATAAAGCTTTCTCCTTTGCTAGTACAAGGGCTGTCTTCTGAGTAATTGGCTTCAGACATACGATTTCATCACTGCCTAAATTTTTTACCTGTGTTATTTTCTCTTCCATCAATCTCTAAATGTCAAAACTCAAATTGGTTACTGTCTTTACTGCTTTCAGACAAGATAGCTCAATTTAATCCTGCGTCCCTAGGAGGAGGAGAGATGCTTCTAGAAAAGAAAGACAAGTAAACAGGAGGAAAAAACCAGCAAAAAACTATCAATCCTTCAAGACAGAAGCCACAGGATCTTAATATTCAGGACAAAAATTCAGCAAGGTCCTACTTCTCCATCTCCTTCTTCTGTCTTTTAAGATCTTAGAATATACCAGCACATTAATGAAAGACAGCTGATGAGCAGACTTCCTTGCAGCAGGCACTCTGATATTTCCAAACTTTTCTAAATTAAATCAGTGTGAAAATAAAGGGGGTACTTGCCTAATGTCTCAAAATTAAAAATTTTTGTGAGACATAAGAATCTCATACAGCTATTATTTGCACTCCATGAATCTAAGCAGATTTTCTGTAATTATCACTGTTAGCTAGAATAAGTAATTTTCTTACCTATTATGATGACTCTTTTCACTGTATGGAATCAAGGAAATTGTCTTTTTAATAGTTTTTTATCAATATTAACTGTTGCAGATATTAGCAGAATAAAAAAAGTCTAACTATAAAAATACTAGATTTTTTTAGAAGTTCTGTTGTGATATATATGGAGACTGCTTATACAGTCTCATGAAATGCTGAAGGTGTAGTCACAAACAATCTGAGAATAAATCAGTGTAACAAAAGTTATATGTGAATAGAGTCACTGTCATGTGAAAATGGAGGATTTTCTCAAACACTTAGTATTTGATTAGTCTGTCAGAACTTCAGGAAAGCCAAGATTCTTGTGCCCAACCAGTCTACAGTGTCCTGCTCCACCCTGGTTTAGTCCCTTTTAGAGTGCATTGTGCACAGGAGGTCAGGTATTCTGACCAGGGTCTGTCTATGGAGTAGCAACCATATTTTTCCTGGACTTCTGTATCGTTATCCTGTCACCCTCAATCATCTCCCTTCAGTCACACAGATCAGATATCATATTTGAGATAGGAATCTCCTATATGTGCTTTATAATTTCTCTAATGTTTCCTTCAGAAATCATAGAAAGATAGAATCAAAAAGTGACTTTGATTGAAAGGGATCTTAAAAATCTTCTAGTTCCAATCCCCTGCTGTGGGCAGGTACACCTTTTACTAGACCAGGTTGTTTAAAGCCTCATCTATACTGGCTTCAAAAACTTTTATGTTGACATGGAAGTAAAAAATTTCTTCAGTAAGGAAGTTCTTCCTAATATCCAGTTTAACCTCTTTAAGTTTAAAACCATTTCCCCTTGTTTTATCATTACATGTCCTGCTGAATACTCCCTCTCCAGCTTTCTTGTAGTTCCTCTTCACGTACTGAAAGGCTATTATTAAGTCTCCCTGGAGCCTTTTTTTATCCAGGCTGAACAGACCCAAGTCTCTCAGTCTGTTTTACTAGCAGAGGTTCTGTAGCCCCAAATGAAGTGCCATCTTTGTGTCCCTCCTACGGAATCTGCAACAAGTCCATATCCTCCTTTAGAGGTGACAAAACTGAACACAGCCCTCAAGATGCAGTCTCAAGACAGCAGAGGGGGAGAATGAGCTCCTTTGACCTACTGGCCACGCTTGTTTTGATGCAGCCCAGGACAGGTTCACTTTCTGGTCTGCAAATGCACATAGCTAGGTCATATTGAGCTTTTTGCTAACTCCCAATTCCTTCTTCTCAGTGATGCTCTCACTGCATTCTCTGTCCAGCCTCTGAAATAAGGTGAACTTGTATGAATCATGGTTCAAACTTTAACATGAAGATTGCTTGATGTTTTTTACAGCATAATACTGTTTTGTACTTCTACATATTTTTATTAATTAAATCAATATTTTCTTTTTTAGTGTTCAATATCCATTTTTCAGTGATGATTCAATTAAAAACTAAAGATTATTATTCTTTATTTCAAAAATGAAATCATTATGTATTTTTTCACTTCATATGGAATCATATGGATTCAAATACTGATATTTAAGAGAAAGTAGTGTAATAAGCAAAAATGCAAGAAGGGTTCTGCCTTCTCAGAGTTGACCATTCATGACTGAAGCATTATGCAAAGCATGTAACAGATGAACAAAAATAAACAAGCAAAGAAAATATAAACAAGAAACCTGTCAGAATGACTTCTTTTCCTGTGACTCTATGTAGAAAATGAGTCAAAGCTTCCTAAATTTGACTAAAATAAAATGAAGTGTTCTATGCAAAACAAATACTATTCAGAACATCTCCATTTGGCATTAAAGAAAAAAACATCCTTTTCTACACAGACAATCTTTAATAGATTAAAGAAACACAGAGCAATAGAGCTGGTCTCCATAGCTTTATCCAAATTTACTGAAGGATAAAGCAATCCAAAATATATAATTTTAAATACATAAATTGACTTCTCTTTGAAGAACATTAGTAAAATTTATGATAAATTCCTTGGAGAATGAAGATATATATATAATTTACTTCATATGATTGGTATTTTATTAAATATTCAAATAGAATATTGTCTGAAGGTTTCTACACCAAAATCAGAAATTTGGTTAAGGGTTGGAAAAAACGATAGGTAGGAGAAAAGAAGTGATTACATCAATTTTTAGTCCACTTTTTTTCTCAGACTTTTGACTTCCTGCAGTATTTTAGATATCACTATAAATTCACCCTGGGTACTTTATTTCTCACCTTCTATTAAAAATATAGGAAATACTAATGAACTGATAAACCAGTGAACCAACATATGAAAGGTGGTCACCAAAACCTTGTGCTTGTAGATAAACTCTAAGTGATAAATAGCCATCTGCTAAGTGTTTATGGATATGTGTCTATAAGTAAAATTTGTCTCTACAGAATACATCTGCTCAATACACAAGTATATTTGGAAACAGAGTTTTCAGAGGGTTAGACAGTAATAGAAATTACTCAGAATTATGAGGATCTGGGTGACAAAATTAAATTAGGAAGACTTCCTAATTTTAAGTGGGCTTCCTTTAGTGCCAAAAGATTCTAAAATATATATACACACACATATTGTTATACATAAATTTGAGGTTATGGCTCTTGAACACTAAGCTGGTTTTGGCTTTTATAGACATAGGAACAATGTGAGCATTTTCCTGCATCTCCCCTTTTTAGTAAACCTTTCATTAATACCCTCTTCCCCTACTTTTTACTTTTGATGGCACAACCTCTGAAGCTGTATCAGAATTTACCAGATTTCTGTTTGCAGCAGAGTCAGCTTACTGTAAAATATTTCAGAAAGGGCTAGTATCTGGTACAAGGCTTTGGTGGTTCAGGCTACTGACAATGAAGTGCAACTATGCAGTATAAATAGTAACTCAAGGAGAAATTTTAATACAGTAAAAATATTTTTTAAATATCCTAAATATATGGCTGCCTTAAGAATCTGTACATTATCCAATGTTCAGTATTACTCCATTCACCCTAAAACATTTAGAATTACTCCATTCACCCTAAAACATTTAATGAACCGCAGGTTCATGTTATAGTTAGATGCAAGCTAAGAAGAAGCAACTAATCTTCCTTTCTTTGTTATTGTCACCATGATTATTCTGTTCCTTCAAGTTCTCGCAAAACATTATCTACATCCAATGGAATTGTGTTTACTTTTTTTAATGGGTTTTGGTCACACTACTCTAGTCTCATTGCCATGGTAGGTAAGTAACTATGAAAATTGCAAAATTAAAACCCAGAGGTGGAAGTGGTTTGTTTCTTCCAGTATTTTTTTTCCTATTAAGTTGACATAGTGCATGTCTGCACAGGTGATTTTCTGTCATGTACTTTTTTAATGTTATGCATGAAAAACTGAAAGCTTGGAAAAAAAAGAAGATAGGAAACTAAATGAAGAATTTGGTTTGAGGAATGGAAAGGTATTGTCTTAGGCTAATTTTAAGCCACATACAACCTTTAAATGTGTTTAAAAGCATCAGATTTACACTGTGTGATGAATGAGATGAATTTGACCTGCAGTTTGACCTTCAGTTTAGGCTTGTCAGGGAACATCAGGATATTGAGGGACTGGGAAGTTTAATAGAGTCTTCATTTCCCCATGGATAACTAACCACCATCCTATTTCTGGGTGGTAGTAGTTGTTTCAGTATTTTGTGCAGTTGATTAATGAGTTTCAAATCCTGACCTCTACTGTTTCTCTCCAAGTCTCCCCAGCTGGAGGCAGAAGACATGAGAAGAAAACTCTGTTGGGATGGGTAAATCATACAAAATCTATTACACAAGTGACAGAATTTATATAAGGATCTGGACTTTATTTCCAGCTGGATTATTTTTTAAGGAATGGTAGTACATGGGAAGTCAAATAATAGTAAGGAAACATTTCACTATATATACTTTACATGAATACACACTGTCATTAAAACTCAGAGCTCACAGAATCCTGAAATGGCAACAATAACAGCCTGAACCTCATCAATACCCATTTCAGATACCTTTTGTGGCTGATATATTTAATTTTAAATTTCATCTGGATAACTTAGTCATTTTGGGGATTTTTTTTACAAAGTTCTTCACAATTTGTATCCTTGGACATACCTATGAACTTATATAATATTTTCAATTACTTTTTATTATTTTAGGCTCATTGAAACTGATAAATATTAAAACAGTTGTCTTACAGAGCATGAAAATGTTATAATTGCATATACAAAAATTTCATTAACAGTTGCTGTAGTAATTATAATCACTATCCAGGGAAAAAACATACTCATTAGACTGAGATGAAGCCTTACTTCCAAAAGTGATATGCATGACTCCATTGTGTGATGTATATTTCTGCAGTTATAAAACAAATGGTTACTACATGCTACCATATCTTCCTGATGAAAAAGTGTTCCTTTGATCATTCACTTTATGTGAAATAGTTAACACACTTTAAAATCTAGTGAAAATGTAGCACTTAGTAAGGAAGAACTTCATTTCACTGATCACCAGCTCATCTTCTGAAGATGAGATTGTAAATTAAAATTTAAAGCTTGCTTGAATCCTGTATAGCAAAACTTCAAGACACAAATCATTCCTTTTTTCTTAGGCTGTATAACTCCTCTCCTTCTGTCTCCTTCCTCTATGTCCCCTATTTTCTGTCTTCTCTCTCCTCACTTCCAATTAAAATAACTCTCTTCTCACAGATGCTAGCTACAAGTGTTTTCAAAGAATGTTTAATTTATGCATATTAAACTAAAGAGACATTTTTTTCCTCTGTTTGTATTTAGACCAAAGTAAAGAATTTTGTACCTAAATTTTGCCCAATTCTTCCCTGTTACAATTGTTGGTCCAGTAAAAGATGTTATCTTTATCTACAGCCTTGACTGTCTTCCAATGTTAGAATAAAATAGTTTTAATGGTGTATCGGATACATTTCCATTAAGTCCAGTAGGGTTCTAAAGTATAAATACTGTTAAGATGATATGTCTCCATAACCAATATGTAAAATTATCTAACCAAGGCATAATATAAAGAAGCCTCTGAGAAGCATGCTAAAGTATTACAATAACAGTGAACATTTATGGCAAGTGCCTTATACAGGTATTCAAAATAAACAAAGGTTTTCTGATTCTTGTAATTTTCAAAGATGATAATTTGCTGTCTGTAAAGATAAATTCTCACACGGAACATTCTGGATACTTTGATGAAAAGAGCAATAGTAATTTTCCTATTATAAATTTTTGAATGGGTCAATATGCATCCAACATTTAAAGATCAACTTACAAATTAATTATTGCAAATAAATGGTTGATCCAAGTTACTGATAAAATCTATTTATTACATAAGAAGGTTAAACACAGAATTCCACTGTGCCATTTAGCATTAATTGTGAATTTTTCAAGCCTAAAACTACCATTTTTTTTGATCAAGATGAAAGGTAAAAAGGTGAAAATTTACTAAAATTTCAATTTTCATTAGTTAATATCTGCAAAGCACTTAGAAAAAGTCAAACATCAGATATGTACATATACAGTTAGGAACTTGAAATTTCACTCATTGTTCTCATTACTCATTGTTCATCTCACTGAGCAATTTACAAATTTCTCTCAAACCTTCCCTTTCATCTACTTTCTTACTTGTTCCTCAGTTACAAATCTTACATGGAATACTATACCTACCTTTCTGTATTGAAGGCAAGGATTATTTAAGAAAGAAAACTGGTTTTAAATAACATAAGATTGATACCTGTATGTAAACAAGCGCTCTGAAAGCTTGATAAGCAAGCTTATGGAAACATAAAAGCAAACTTTTTTTTAATGATTATTATTGCCAATATTATCAAGCATAATTGCTGGGTAAAAGCCTTTCATTAGATGAAGAAGAACAATTCTTGGAGAATGCCAAGAAATGTGCTTTTCTTCAGCAGAAATTTGTGTACATACTCATCTGGAAAAAAGACCAGAGTTGGCAAAAATTTCCAAACCCGTACAGGCATTCCATATAATCTCCAAACATTTCCATCTATTCTTAAACTTATGTAGTTCACACTGGAAATAATATCCAGTGTAGGGATCTTATGGAAAAGTCCTAAACTCTGTTTATTACAAAAGCTGTCTACTAATCTCAGGCCCAGATGCTATACAGCAAGATATCAGCAGCTAGCATCAAACCACATGCAGGTCAAACGAAAACATATGGCTTCAGACATTTGTATTTTCTCCTGCTTTTTGGAGCAGTTTATTCGTTTGTATACTGGATTTTTTAAAATAATTTATGAAGTGCTTAAGGCTTCTTAAGCACTGAAAAATGAACCTATAAAGATGCTCCTGGATTCATTCAGTCCATTCAAAAACCAAAGCACTGGTGAATTAATGACACTGAAACGAATGTATGAGCCATTTAGTATTCTCTATCTAAGAATCTAAGCAATGGCATTTTACAAATTAAGGAGAACCATTTATGAATTATAGGGAAGAATTTTTCGAGTTTTATTTTTTTTATTTTTGAAACAGAAAGACAAATTATTCAAATCAAACTTTAATGTAAAATACACTTTCTGGAATGGAAAAAGTAGGAGAGAGAACTTCTGAGGCTACAGATGCCATTTGAGTCTTAAAGATTTTTGGAAACTGAAAAATTAAATCAAACCAAAACCCGAAATATGTATTCTAATAATAATAATAATTGTCAAACCTCTAACTTTAAGTCAGTTAATAGGGTTTTCATGGATCAATCCCAGGAACCCATTCATTTGCCTCAGTAAGTATCTTCTATGTAGTTTTCTGGAAAGTTACATCAAAGAGTAGTTTAGTTTGAAGTACACACCTCCTGCTGTTACATAAAATTATTCTGAAACATTGAAGCTAAAAAAACTTCCAGTTGTTCAAGTACAATAAATGTAGAGACTTTTTGAATCACTTTATTTATTCTGGCTGTTGGCCAAATTAACTTGTAATTCTAAAATCCCCACCGCTGCCAATGCAAAAATATTCAAAGTGGCAACATATCACTCTAAATTGCAATCACAGCACAAGGTGTTACAATTTGTAAACTCAAGCTTATTCTATCATTTGTTTTTATAAATGCATTTTTTTAATGAAACAAAATTTGATTATAGACAATCAAGCTACATCCCAAACATTCGGTTTAGAGAAGATGAAATTAAATTATTTCCAGTTTACATTTGCCTACGTACTTTCAAAACTGTCTTGGAATTTCTGCTTTATTCTGTAAGAAAAAGAGACAAGGGAAAGAGTTGCAGCTACTCCTAGGTCATGGTGGCTCTTAGAGACTGGATATCTGCATATTAAATACAACACAAGAAAATAGTAAAGACAGTAAAAAATTACTGAGTAATTTGTAAGTACAAAATTCTGTAAGTACAACCGGTATTTTTACTGAAATAATAATTTGCAAAGAACATTAAATCATAGAACTGTGCATTCTTTCATTGCAACTGTGAGTTAATAAAACTCTAACCCTGCTTTTTATTTATTACTTTTAAAGGTATAGTTTGCAATTTTTTTGCGTCCTGATGACCAGGTAGATAATATGTAGCTTTGCATGTGTATATGTTGAATCATATATTTCTGGCAATTATATTATCCACATGGAATGATATATCAATCACTAAAAAGCTAGCCATGGTCAGGCATTGCTAATAGGCTGCCCAGGGAAACGGTTGAATCACCATGCCTGGAAGTGTTCAGAAGGCATGTGGATGTGGCACTTGGGGATATACTTTAGTGGTGAACATGGCAGTGCTAAGTTAATGGTTGGACTCAATGATCTTAGAGGTCTTTTCCAACCTTAATTATTCTAAGATTCTTTCTCTTTAAAATATTTTAGAGGAATAGTCAAACTGACAAAAAACTATTTAGAAATAAAAGTATTTAGAAATACTCTTTACTGCAAACACAAATCCAGAAAATCTTCTTGTATCATGTGATCCTGATAGAATTTGCTTGTTTGTCTATGGTAGCTGATCTTGAATAAAACTGAAAGCTCCCACCATGTGGACACTCACCTGAGTATGGGATGTTGTGGGGAGACAAAAGTGACCAGGTGTGTGGGCTTGCTTAGCTGTACCAGATGACCCTACTTCAGCTAGGACCTGAAGAGATTCTTAATGTTGTTGTGTTTATCAGGCAGCTTTCTCCTCCCATTGTCATAAAGTCTTCTCTGTGGAGCAGAGACCTCAAGACTTACTTTTTCAAAGAAGCAAAACTGAAGAATGCTTCTCTAGTCCAGGAGGACTCAAAAGAACATATACTTGCTCAAATTACTGATTCATGTGCTCGCATGTGTTATGCTCCCTGCCCCCAGCAGTGTTTTTACATAACTAACTAAACAAATTAAAGAAGGAACCCTACCAACAAGGGTCAGAATCCTCTTTCACCACTTTTTTGTAAGAATCCCACATAGTAGGCTACAAAGTCATGTTCCCACTGTCTCCCTGTAACTGAATATTTTTTTTTGTAAAATAATGGAACACACTGGCAGTGAAGAGTGGAGTGCAGCTGAAGACTGGAATAGTTGATGACTATTTCTTAGCAAGTCAGGTGTTTGAGTGCCTCCAGCTAAGGTGACAAGTAGGTGGTAGAGAAGCTCATGTTTTGGACTGTTGTGTGTTTCCTGAATCTTACAAAAAATGTGTAACTCCCTTCACACAATATGTCAGTAATGTCATATTCAGGCAAAGAACTGTGAAGGCTCTCTCCAGATTTTATGCTGTGCATTCCTTAAATTTATGTCCAGCAAGAGCCAGAATTGGTGAATGTAAATTTTCATCCTTAGCTACAGTAGAAAAACTCCAGCATAGGTTAAAAAAAAAATTCTCCAGATTATTCTGCATATATTTTAATTTCAGATTTAATTGAAGCAAAAAAATACATGCAAAATGTATCTATGTGGTAATGCAGGGTAAGGAAGTGATAGATAGTCTTTCAAATTATCTGCAATTTTAAATATGCTTTTTATTTTTTTCCATTGACTATGTGATTGACTAAACACAAATATTTTGAAAATGCTTATCATTTATTTGATTGAAAGTAATGTATTCTTTGCAATCAACCTAGTCAAGTGAATGAATATATACAAAATTTGGAATTTATTGAAGTAACTGGTGAAATTAGATAGCTGCATAGATAGATAGATAGATAGATAGATAGATAGATAGATAGATAGATAGATAGATAGATACACACACCATTTGCACCAGAGGAGACTTTTAATACAGTAGCAATCATCCTACTAAGCAGGCACGCTATTTTTCATGTTTGTAGGGTTCTGTGCCCAAAATGCTTTTAACAACCTATTCCTCTTTTTTTTTTTTTTTTTCTGTTTGAATTAGTAACTCAGCTATCAAACACTATAAGGACAAGAAAGGTGTATGTCAAAGAAACCAAGAATCCAAATTGTCAGAAAAGTGCTTGGAACATATGTTCATTAATCTGTCTTTCATCTGTTCCAAGAACAATCAGCATATGTAGAGTTGGATCCAGATTAAATAAGAATCAAATAGTACGCAGAAAATATACGCACCTCATGTCAGTCTAATCTCATATGTGGTTTTGTAGAAGGACTGCATCCTGACTGGACTTGAAAGAAGAGGTCATATGGATCTGTTCAATAAGAATATGTTGTGTTTGTAAATAATATGAAAACAAAAAGTAATTGGCTATAATTCACCTTGATGTAGACAAAAAACTGCTCATTTATTTGCCTGACATTTAACATGGATAATTCTGTCTTAATTTATTTTTCTTATTAAAAACTAAACAAAAAACAAACAAACAAAAAACAAAAACAACCAAAAACCCCAAAAAACTATTGGATACAGGAGAAAGATCATTCTGATATGTTATATTTGAAATGGCAAGTCATGGATTTTCAGAGTTGTAACAATTAATTTGAAAGAATACTAACACAAGTGCTATGGGATCAATCTATTCATTTGTAAGTGATCACCAACCCCGGCAATATAGGAAGACTCAGATAAAATAGGCAAGCATGATGTGCTCATGAAGCTTCAAAAAAACTTAGGAATGGAATCACAGCTTTGTAAAGGAAGCTGAATTTCTCTCAACAAGAGGACCAGAAGGTGGACTTATCTGCAAATACACATATGCATCAGTTAAAGGGGGTCAAACAATTTTTTAAATGGTCTTCCAAAATTAATCATTTGAATGCGTTAGATTCTAATCCAGACAAATCTACAGGGAGGAAGCTTTTAAGTGTCTCAGCCCAGTATACAGTATAAAAAACAAGCCAGCAACAGAGAGAACTTTGAAGAGAGCAAAGGGGTCGCACTGTTATTAACCCATGCAGTCCTTTCCAGTGCCTGGGGATGCTTAGTTCTGACAGTGAGCACGGCAACAAGAATCACATTTGTATTGTGATCCAAGTGTACATTGCAATTGCTATATTGTGCTTGCATTTGCAATTCAGTCTACTGCTGCGGTGCTGGATTTCTTTGGCCTGACTAGCTCCCAACACTGTTGGTGGGAGTGGGCCACCCCCAGATAGCTCTTGAATCCAGAGTGCGGCTGTAGGGCACAGCTGCTCTATGGCCTGGATGGATTGCGTTGGGGATAGGACTGTGCCAAGGGCAGGGACAAGGAACAGGGAAAGGTCTTCTGTATGTTTTCCAAAGGCATTCACTAGCCCGAGGGTCAGGAACAGAGAAGACGTGTAACAAAGACAGACATCAACTTATAAACGGGCGAGGTGCCAGGGGAAGATACACTCTTTAACAATTCGGAGAAACTGGGGGTGGAACACAAGGTGAAGAATTCAAAGTTTAAACCAATAGAGTACAGGGGAGAACAACTTAAACAAACCAATGGGGTTTCAAAGGACACAAAATTGATAGGGAAATTTCTAGAGAAAGGATCAGGTATGGGAAGGGGTTGACATTGAATGGAAGGAGGAAGCGAGAACAAAAGGGCAAGTCTTGGGGAGATGGACAGCTAGGGCAAATCCAACAACACGGGAGGAAAGAACAATCCATTGGTAATAAAATATGCTGTAATGATTCAAAATGGGGGGGGGGTATAAAAACTGACTACTAGGACTGAATTACAATCAAAACCACATACCGCAACAGTCTGTTGCTGTATCACTTTTATAAATCAAAACTCCATGTAATGTCAATTATCTTCAAAGAAATAGATTTAGTACTTAAACTCTAAATCTTCTTCATGTGAAAAAATGAATAGTATCAGAGAGTATTGAACTATGACACCCAGAGGTTGTATTTGTGAAATAAACCTAGTTTTATGAAATTACACTTTAAAAGTTATTGTATTAAAGCCAACATTGGTTATGTTGCAGGAAATGCAGCAAATATGGCTAAAAGTAGAGATAACATGAAGTTCAGGAAAATAAGCTATGAACAAGTGTAATTTTTTTTTTCACTTCAATGATAGCAAGTTCTAATATCTGTAACACTTTTTATTTAAATTCCCTTTTAGTTTTGAAAATTACCATTTCTTAAAACTTGAAAAGAATTTATACGTTCAAAATAAATTTTTTTCAGAAGAATTCATTCTGCTATTAAAACATTTGTCTCTCTCATCATTAAAAATTATGCTTTTATTTTAGCTAGCACTTTGACATTTGTTTTTGTAAATAAAACTTAATTTTAAAATCAGTTATATTCTTATCTTTGTTTAATAGATATTTTTATTTGCCTTTATGCCTATTTAAATGGAATTTAGTGAAATGGTGAAGCTGTTTTATATCATCTGATGTGGCATTAAAAACTATTATCCTTTATTTGTTTTGCAGACAAGAAAGGTGGAAAGGAGAGGCTGCAGAGGGCTCCTTGAACTCTTTTTTTCATTTCCATTTTTGTGTAGTGAGTAAAGCTGGTATAAAATACTGTAGAAACATATGTTAAGTTAGGAATCATTGAAGGACTTTGGAATAGTCCTATGATTTTCAAGACAAAGGATGCACATAATTCTGCAAAATAATATCTGTACAATTTAAATATTGTATATATTTGAGTTTACATGAATAATTTTGAAAACCATTTTTTGTTTTGTATCTATCCATAATATAGAATTTTTGCCCAATTATGAACATTTAAAAGGAAAAGAGTTGTGGAATTTTCCAAAGGTTGATTAATAGTGAAAACATAACTGCCTGAAGTACTCAGGTTGCACTGTCATAGTCATATGTGATGGTAATCCACACCCCATACCCATGAACAAACACATTTAGCACTGCATGTTTTCTGTGTGGGTCTAGAAAACTTGTAGATGAAATATAATTTTTCAAAAATCCCTAAAGAGTGATTGATGACAAGTCTCTTTTGTGCAGTCAAACTGCCTACAAAATCGTTCCAAATATTTTATTCAGATACATCCTCTTATTTCTCAGAGAAGAAACACAGTAGGATATAGAAGCTGGATATACTTTTTAAATCTCTTCTACTTCCTGTCCAGAAATTTTAACAATTTAGTACATGCACAAGCACACAGAGTAAGAATTTTCTATTCACTTTGGTCCTCTTTAAGATCCCATTCATTTTAAAAATAGTGGTATTGCTAAATTCTTATAACTTTATTTCTGTGATTTTTCCTCCTATTTAATTATATCTTATTCCTCCTCTTTATGACATCTGTTAATTTCATTTGGCTGTGCAATTTGATTACCGTTACCCAATTTCTTAATGATTACATTGTGAATAATTAATACTTTTTTATTCCGTTTCATTGCCAGGAAAACATTTATCTAAATTACATAGAAAACCTTTTTACATAATCAGCCTAACACATAAATGTTTCCTCTTTTGAAATTAATCTTAACTTTAGATTGTAAATGTTACTTTTGCAAGATTCTACTGTTCCAGCAGTTCTTTTATTAAGTCCTGTTGTGCCCAGAACTATCCAAATAAGAATGCACAGTCTCTGCTTTAGGTAGTTTTTTCATGCATCAGGTAAAAAGGAGCTACAAAAATGGCACAATTTGCAGAATTGTGTAGAACTGCATTTAAAAGTGATTGTCCTTCTCAGTCTATATTTTCACTGCATTTGTCTTGCAATCTATTGAATAATCTTTTTAGCCATGACCATATCTATTCTACAGCTGATGATCAAGTTGTGAAGAATTCCTTTCTTAAAACTGAGATTTTAAGTAGTTACTAATGCTGTTATATCTTTCCTTCATCTCTAATATTTATAAATTTACCTTTAGGAAAGAGGAACAGCTCTCAACATCACAGTCAGTTGTTTTCTGAGAAGCAAATCCATATAAAAGATTGAGTTTGAGATCAAGAGGGCAGGCAGCAGTGATAAATCCGTATTTCTGAGAATCATTATTCTGATTCAACTGCTTGGAGAGTTTTGATAGGAGTGCCTCAGTGGTCAGAATGGTAGAAACACAAATTCTGCTTATATTCACTTGTTGGAATAGGGAGCACAGTTTAATCAGCTAAAATACAAGATCTTATTTTGTTTCTGGTCTGTGAAAGCCCTGGAAATTTACAAAATTGCAGTGGCAATTTGGCAGGTTGCTACAACAATAAGATGAATTGTCCATTAGGCAGACATAAAAAAATCACAGCCCAATGCATTTTGTAATAGCAAAGTGACACTGAGGAAAACATGTAAATTAGCAAACCTACAGTTGCAGAATCTATTTCTAGAGTAGACTTTTTACTTTTTATTCAGAATCTATCTCAGCATTACTGAGCTAGTATCTAAAATAGGACAGTCATTAATGGAAATTCTAAAAGCATGATCTCTGCCTTTTTTCAGCAAATCTACCCCAAAACCCCCCCCATTCCTTTCCTAGAGTAGTCTTCACAATCAATTGCATAATTTGTATTAATGTGATATCTGCAAATTGTTTCCATTGTCCCAAATACAGCAAAAGTATTTTCTTCCAGTTTCTGATTAATAAAAACAAAAAGGATTATGAAATACATTGGCAAAATAATAACCATGTCTGAAATCCAAATTGAGATGCATTGTTATTTCAGGGAGCACTGTTAAAAGTCTGAGAAAAATTAAATATAACGGAACAAACTAAGAAAAGGGAAAGTACTTTTGAGGTCTGGGATTAAGAATGTTAGGTATTTAATGAGTGGCATATTTCAGTAACAATGATGGCACAAGAAAGCTAATTGGGATAAGGACTGGAGTAAATGCACTGCCTGCAATTTGTCTAGTACTGAGCTGTGACCCCACTTGAACAAGGCTCTGTCTGTAGTTAACAGGGAAAGAGAATATCATAGAGTATAGGGAAGAGAAATAAAAGCCATTTGGATCCAGGACTATGGAGTGTTTTAGTTATGACTACTCACCAGCAACCCAGATTATAACATCAGATAACTTTTCATTTTCTAAAATGATTTAGTATTAAAGATCTGAAATAAAATTAGGATAGTAATGAGCTTTTTTCTTACACAGATACAAAAGGAAATAATGAGCAGAATAAAGCTGCACTGTCAGTGTAACAGGGACTAGAATCTGTTCCTGGAGTCTTCAAGTGCTTCTCACTTACATTTGAAGTAGAGACATACATAGATTGATACAAATCCCTTAACTGGCAAGTAATAAAGATGGATGATCCCCAAGAAGGGAGTAAATTTATTTGGAAAAAAAAAGGCAACAAATTATTTTCTCTCGTCAGCTGACACAATTCAAACTATTCATGCTTCCAGTGTTCCCTGAGACGATATGACTTCTGGAACCAGCTGTCCTTGGACTCCTCCTATGTGGCACAAAAAAGTGTTAGTTCTCCAAATGTGTGGTGAAATGCTGAATGATAAACTCCCACAAAAGGCCCTAGGCCACTAAGAAAGGTTTCAGATAAATTGTTTATCACAGTTTTGCTTCCAAACATTTAGAGGTTCACCATTTCTGATTTACCATGAGAGTTGTAGGAAAATAATCTTTGCGGCTGGCAAAACTCATAAAATTCATCTTTTGCCAGAGAAAATAAGGCCTTTTTTGGGAAACAGAGGGTGGCAGGGGGAAATTGGAAAAAAATTAACACAAAATGCCTAAAATCAGCACTAAGATAAAATACCTAAAAATATGGTTTTTTGAAATAAGGTACACATTTGTTAGTCTTCATGGAACACATCTGTTGCATTTTGTTATTTTCTTAATATTTTTGAGTTTGTACATGATGTTATAATACTTGGAGTTGTTTCTTTTATTTAAATATAAACATAAAAAATTGTAACTTCACATCACTAATAAATGAAGATTTCTTTTTTTTCCTTCTACTCAGAAATAAGACTATGGTTTAATGTATCTCATCCCAATTCCAGGAAGCCAGCTTTCATGATCTTTGCATTTTGAGGCCAGCTATCATATTTGTCTCATGCTGTATAAAATAGGCACAGAAAAGTCACTTGGCTGACTTCTTATTTTCTTCATTATAAATCATTATCATGAGTATATTCTCCCTATTTTTATAAAGGCTTGACATTAAAAATCAGAATGTTCCTACTTGAAAACTCTAAATATAACATATTGTGTTCAAAATGCAACTCTGCCAGAACAGTATTCAGGCTTCAAAATAGAAAACATCCATATTAGAGAATTTTGGTATTTGAGCTGTTAAGGCACGTTAAGAGTGTCTGCCTCCTCTAGCAGCTTCAGCCCAAGACTCCCTCCTCCTTGGTTGCTGGAGCCAAACTTGGTACCTGGAGTCCCCGTCCAGGCTGACAGATACAGTTCATTCTTTTCCCTTTTGCAGGGAGACAGAAAGTGAAATTACACAGGAAAATCTATTCAAGAAAAAATGGATTTATATAATAAAAAGATAGTATAGACTGGGAATGTGTTGGCTGGCCATTTTTACATGCAATTGTCCCCTTTTATCCCATCTCTTCTCTATCTTCCCACACTTGTTCCTCCTGATGTCACATGGTGCCCCCTTTTGCCCATCTTTGACCCCTACACTAAACATCCTGTAGTAAATTTTATATATTCCACAAATCCCACTCAAGTAACCCATAATACTCCTGCTATTTTTTTCCCTGTGGCTGTTACAGTGTTCAAGGTGAGCATCTTCAAGGCTGTAGCTGAATAGATCCTTTATCTTTTCTATCCACCATCAGAGCTTGGATCTCCATCATTGTCACTGTTATTACTTTTAGGTTTGTTATGTTTAATTATAAATTTCTTTATCACTTGTTTCTTTTATGCTGAATAGCCCTTAATCAAGTAGCTTAAACAAGCACACATCCTCACTTTCCAGACTCTCTTACACAGAATTAAAGCTTGGATCTTTAAGGCAAAAAATTAATAAAGGCCAAATTCTTGATCAAATAGCTGTTCAAGTTTTCCATCTCTACAAATATACCACTCAGTTAACAATTTCTGTGATTAAAGGAGTTTCCCTTTCTTTCCTTATTTCTTTTGATTACTGAAAGATTTTTTCAATAAGGATAATAAAATCAAAGCTTTTGATTCATGTGATTTTTCTTGTTTTTCCTTCTAAATTCAAATAGTTCAGTGAATTAAAGTTAGTAGTTACACAGCCCTTGATGTTGATGTTTTTTCCATATGCAACTTTCAATCTACTCCCCAGTAAAATTAGAATGCTGTGAGCTCCAGGGACATTTTTAAACCCTGACAAGTTGAATACAGAACTTGGCAATCAAAAACCTAAATAGCATATTTGATCAAGTATTTGATCTTAATTTATTAATTTACAAAACAATGCTTACAGCCAGTCACATACCCAAACATGGCAAAATCTTTTTTCCTTCTTTTTTTAATATTAATTTACTTGAATTATTGCCAGCACTATTTCATTCTTTCCAAGATCATGCACTGCTTTGCTTGACTGCTACTCTCTATTCCCTCTGATTAACTAATTTAAATTGTACTCTTCTATGCATTTCTTGGACTGTTTAATGGTTTAATGTTGGTCTATGGTCATGCTATTATGACAGAGCAATCCTCGATACCAGTTAGCTTGAGAAGCTGCCAAAGAATCTGCTATTAGTGATGAGAAAGGCTGTGACACAATGTTCTCAAAAATGTTATAAATTCTAGTGTAAGTTAAGATATTTACATTAGCTTTCTCTTTCTTGAATAAATATGTTTTTCATAAAATCTTTCAGGCTAACTGAAGCATTTATGGAAATTTAATCTCTGGATCTTCTCTCATACATGTATTATAAATATCTTTTCTCATAATTTGAAATTAAATAATTTTGGAGGGCAAAATGTAACAGTCAAAGTGGTAAAATGTTTTCAGTGGATATATGGAAAGTATTAATGCCCCATGAATTTAGTTACTTAAAAAGGTAAAAGTGCTCAAAGAAGTCAGGTGACAATTTTAGTTTTTCAAACATTAGTTCTAGATGACATAAAAATAATTTCTATTTAATTTTTTTAATAATCGAAATATTAAAATTATTAGTCACTATTTTTTCATTTGTGATTTTCAATTCTGTTTTGTGATCCAGAGTTATTAGGATATAAAAACTTCCTTTAATGCACAAATTTTCTATTAATGTCTGTCAAGTAAGTTTGTAAACAACATGGCAAAGTTAGGTGTTGGCTCTGGAGGCAGTTGAATGAGATACAAGGATGGTCGATGGGAATGGCATAATCATGGAAATGTGAGAGAAACTGAGACATGTGACCGCTGCTGGAGTAGTGGTATGGATGAGATGAGATGTGGCAGAGGACTGCTCACCTGTGAGAGGCATTTTGTTCAGGATTTCCATGTGCTGTCTGACTCCAACAACAGGAGACTCCGCGATTTGCAGTTTCCCCAACTTGTCTTGATTTCTACCTATCCCAGGAGCTACCCTCTGACATTCAGAGGACCCTGAATTTGCCAGCAGCCCAAAGTGGACAGAAGACAGAAAAGAGGGATATAGGCTAGAACATAAGTGTGACTTTCTTCACCTCCCTCTCTTCCCATTATCAGTTTTTTATTATCTTGACAGTGCTGGGGATATGTACTGGGCTCTAGTGGGAAGCTGAAGGAGAAGGACAAGCAGAGAGCAGAGACAGTCACACAGGCAGTATAATCATCACAGCAAGCAGCTGTGACATTTGCTCAGTCCTTAAATTCTTGGGCTTTTTGGAAAACATGGTGCTTTGGGGAGCTACTGAATTGTATCATCTTAAGAATAAGGATAATAATTTTGCAGAGAAACCTTCAGCCAACCTGCAGAACAGCATGTTTGCATAAATATTGCTTAAGTTCTGTCTTTTTGCCCAGCAGATCCTTACTCTGGGCAAGGCCTCTAGCAGTTAAAACAGCTAAGCAAAACAATGCAATGGGCCAGCGGCAATCACAGCAAAATTATGAAAAATACTTATTTATCATGTGTGGATTCCAGTGTAATTAATCACATAAAAACTTTCCTCTTACCCCAGGCAAAAAAAAAGGCCCATACTCCTTACCTGTATATGTAAATTAAAGTGGTATTTTGCATCTCTAGTAAGGTTTTGATCTGCTAAAACCTACCACATCTCTGCCAGTGCAACAAGGATGGGATGCTTTGATGTGTGGCAAGTTAGAATTGATATAAATTTTCTGGCAACCTTTGTTTCACAGGTATAAAAGATGTTGTTGAAAGAAAGATTACCACCTCACATGCAGCCAGCTTTTGTTAGTGAAAATAAAAGTATCTGATGTGTTTTTGCTGTGGGTAAGGAACCATTGTAGTTCCTTCTGACTTCAGAGCCAAAAATACACTTATTATGAAAAATTGCTGTCTTTTTCTCCACCATGACCACTTTTTAATTACTTTTCTGTTGTCCTGTTCCAGGTTCTCCAGTACAAGGGAAACAATGGAATACAACAGAGCATCCTAAAAAGGGCTGCTGAGGTGAATAAGGGTGTGGAGCACAGTCATGAGGAAAGGCTGAGAAAGCTGAGACTGATAGACCTAAAGAGAAGGCCCAGGAGGGATCTTGTCATTCCATATACATTCCTAAATGGAGGGTGCAAAACCAATATAGTCCGACTCTTTTCAATGGTGCACAGTGAGAGGATCAGAGGCAAGGGGCAGAAACTGAAGCACAGGAGACTCTCTCTGAACATCAGGAAAGAGATTTTTAGTGAAAGCTCTCCTGGCAAATCAGAGATCATCAGAAGAATTTCTCACCTTTGCTGGAAACAGTGGAGAAACTACTCCAGCTGCCTTAATCACTTAAAAGTTTCACTTGTCATGTTTTAAGTTATTTCAGTTTTAATGTTAGTAAAACATAGAGGAACCTCAAATCAAATAATAAAACTCAAGATTTTCTTCTTTCTTTTCTTTTCTTTTCTTTTCTTTTCTTTTCTTTTCTTTTCTTTTCTTTTCTTTTCTTTTCTTTTCTTTTCTTTTCTTTTCTTTTCTTTTCTTTTCTTTTCTTTTCTTTTCTTTTCTTTTCTTTTCCCTTCCCTTCCCTTCCCTTCCCTTCCCTTCCCTTCCCTTCCCTTCCCTTCCCTTCCCTTCCCTTCCCTTCCCTTCCCTTCCCTTCCCTTCCCTTCCCTTCCCTTCCCTTCCCTTCCCTTCCCTTCCCTTCCCTTCCCTTCCCTTCCCTTCCCTTCCCTTCCCTTCCCTTCCCTTCCCTTCCCTTCCCTTCCCTTCCCTTCCCTTCCCTTCCCTTCCCTTCCCTTCCCTTCCCTTCCCTTCCCTTCCCTTCCCTCTTTGCTTTTTTCTTTTCCCTTGCCTCAAAACAAACAGAATATTATATATATGCAATTTTATTTTTTTTTTTTTTTACTGCTAGGGTGAACAAGATGTGGCATGGACTGTCTGGAGAAGTTGTGGAGTTACTCTTCTTGGTGGCATTCAAAAGATGTTTGAACAGTGTCCTGAGCAGCCAGGTATAGTAGGACTTGATTAATCTAATTTAAAAAATGGACAAGTTGATCAGTAAAATAAATATACATTTTCAGTGAATATATTGAATTTCTGAAAAAGCACAGTATAGCCCTATATAACATTTCCAAAATGTTGTTTCTTCTCCAAATCAGTTTGATATACTTTCTTGTCTGAGACCTATGGGATGCATAGCAACATTATATAAAGTTCATATTCTCTCATATGCTTCTGTAGGCTGAAATTTTTGTTTGTTTTTGAATTATAAACATTAAGGAGTTCTGGTTTCATAGAAATAAATAAGGTGGGTTAGATTATTAAAAAAAAAACTCTATGTGCTCACCTATCTTTCACAGATGCTAAAAGTGAGAGCTTCCTTTGAAAACCTAATAAAATTGTTATCGTTTTCTTCATATCCAGCTTCATTTCAATAACCGAGCTGTTTATTCTCTCTGGAGAGGCTGTAATAGACCACTAAAATATGTTTTTCTCTATTGTCAATTTTGTGCTTATAATGAGAAAAAGTTTGGTTGGTGTTATAAATTTGCTTACAAAAAGACTATTCCTAGAATATACTACTCATCCCTGGATGTGAAAAGTAATTTCCAAGAATCCTATTTGCAGTAGAATTTTTCAAGGCTGATGCCTAATCTAGTTTTTGAAGCAGTAGAGTTGCATTTATCCAGCTGTTTCTTCCCCTTAGAACATGGCATTATAGAAACTCAGCTCCTGTACTTGCCACTATTAAAGAGTTAATCCATAATCTCGGGTTACTCCCCATGGAAGATTTAGTTGACTAATGCATTTCCATAAAAGCCAAAATCAGAAGAAACAACAAAGAAAACATGCATCCATTTCTCCTTAACCTTCAGGTTTTACTTGTTATTTTCCACTGGTCTGTTTTAGGCAGAGGCAAGCAGGGGCATTTAAAGAATAATTTCAATATTGCTTAGAAGTGAGTTTTGGAGCAGATGTCTATGCTGTCCTCAGCACGCACTTTAAATGGAACTTATTGGGAAGACCAAGAATTTACTGAGAAACCCAGGAGTTTGCCTGGCTGATGGATGTACAGTTCAAAGTGAACTTGTTTTGAAAGATTTAATGCGTGTATCACATCCCCAGTACCAGCTGTTTCACTCTGCAAGCCTAGATCTATTTATCTGCATTACTTGCTACTGTGGACATATTCAGTGAATCCAGTTCAGTCTGGGCACACAGTAACTGTACATGTGCAACACAGATGGCAAATGAATCTGAACAAATTACTCCACATTGTTAAATATGTCAGACTTATCATGGATAGCATGTTCAACAGGGCTGATCTCTCCATGCCTAAAGGACACTTCTATGGGTATTGAACAACTCTCCACACAGACACAGCCTTTACTCCAGCTGGGATGGGTGGACTTCTGGTAAAGTAGTCAAACCTTTTAGCTTTTAGCAAGAGATTTGCTTATCATAAAAATTGAAATGTATAAATAAAACTCTGTAAAAACTGTTGAAGAGGCTTAGTCCCAGCTGGCAACTAAGCACCATGCAGCCAATTGCTCACTTTCCCCCACAGTGGAATGGGGGAGAGAATCAGAAGAGTAAAAGAGAAAAATCAACAAATTTTGACCTTATGTTTACGAATGTAAGGATCACTTTTTCCTGTTCTTTCCATGGCCTTTATGGTGAAGTCACTATCACTCTGAATCCTGTCTAACACTTCACAGTTTGAAATCCTTTTAGAATAAACTGTCTTTTTGTACATAGCCCTGTAAATTGATTGCCCATTTCATACTTCTTTCTGGTTTTCTGTGAATAATCAAATACGTTAAAAGTCATAGAATAGAAACATAGAATCATTCATTTCGAAAACACCTCCAAGATCACCAAAGCAAATCTTTGACCAAATGCCACCACATACACTAAAACATAACAAGGAATAATTAATATAAAATAGTTTAAATATAACCAATACTGATAAGAAAAGAAAATGGTATTTCACTCTATAAATAAAACATCCAAGACTTTTAACTAGAAATTACTTAGACATTACTTAAATACTTCTAAAAGTATTTAATATTTGCTATGTGAAGTGGAAGCTAATATTCAGTTATGTTGTTTTTTTTTTTAATTTATCATTTTATCTAGCTTGACAAAAGGGAAGTAACTGTTAATTTAAAGCCATTATACAAATTCATCTCCTCACCTTTCTCCATTCACAGTTTCAAAACAACAAAATCAAACAAAAACCAAAACCAAAACAAAGACCAAACAGACAAAACAACAACAAAAAATACAAACAAAAACCCCCAAAGCTCTTTGTGGCCAAAGTTGAGAACACAGTTTAGTTATTTTGTGAATGTTTGACCCTGCATTTAGGCTTGATTTAAAAACAGTAGAGGATGGAGGATTAATTATGGATTATAGAGTGAATGCAGTGGGAAGACAACCTTACTTTGCATTGATAGTGCCTTTCTACAATCCAGTCTGGTTTGGTATCTAACTAGGACTTGAAATTAATCTGAGAGGCCAACAGCAGACACAGTCTCCCAAAAATGCTATGAAACTGAAAATAAATATAGAACTGGTACATTACAGCAAAAACTGTGAGAATCTTTAGCAAGTTTAAGATCCTAAGAAATAATACATTATTTTTCCTGTACATCAGTTATGCACATTCTTAGAAACTTTGCTTATCAGTGTTCCATGTGTTTGACTCCAAGCATGAGGCATCCCACTAGTGGACCTTTGGACCTTACAAAAAGCATAATGTACTATTTGGCATACAAACATCAATCTTATGAAGATGAAATCTTCATGTGAAGATGAACTATTGTTTGTTCTTGAAAGCAGCTGAAGACTAAAACCATATTCGAGTTGCTCAAAACATCAAGACCTTATATTGTGAAGTACTTTCAGAATATAGAAAAAAAGATAATCTGAAAAGTAAATATCCTGAGTCTTCTCGTTTGTGTGAGGAGAGCACTTATATCTGCTATTTTTAATAGCCACTGCTATTACCAATCTAAAACTGCTAAATTAATTTGGTAGTAAATGGATTATTTAATAACTATTTTCATAGTGTCAGAGCACTATCATCAGTCAATAATGAATTTCTGCCTGAAAACCCTGGATAAAAGCAAAACCAGTATGTGTGAGTTGACATCTTAAGTACCTAATGTTAATTGTTGTTTAAAAATAATACCATTATCAGCAGCTCACAAAAGAAAAGTAATAGTCACCTTTAATAGCACATAAGCATTTAGAACAGTGGATGTTTTAATGCCTCTGTAGTTATATAACGA